>NC_066582.1:354799598-355099598 GCF_024323335.1 Lathyrus oleraceus | reverse complement strand
TATTAACCCAGTAACTGGTTGTGGATAATCTTCCATGTGAGTATGTTATCTACATTCTGACGGTAATAGATAATATATCTCATGCGCTCTTCAATCGAAGTCTTTTTCTTCCCCAGTCGATTAGGATTTGTATTTCCTTGTGGAATCGAATGCCCATCCTGTAAAGTCGAGTTTTCTTTCTCAACCCTCCTTTCATATGATGAGTGTATTGGATATGTTCCCAATTCACGCCTGGTTGGTCACCTATTATATGCCCAGTAACTGGTATCCCTGGTGTTCCTTCCTTCTGCTCCATATTATGACTTTTTGTCCCATGTGGAGTCAGACTTTTCCTGAGTTGAAATATACCTTTTAGGTCTTCCTCAGATATTTTGGATGATTGATATCTCTCACCCTTATATCGATCTTAGATATTCTTTCTCCCTGAGCGTGTTGTTCTCTCACCTTTATACCGGTGTTTTGATCACATGTCTCTTTTCGAGTTTATTACCCAGTAACCGGTAGTATCTCGTTGTTTCTTCCTCAGCTGGTTCCTTTATGGATTTCCCCATCTGAGTCCGGTTTTTTATCCGATGTATCCTTTGTGGATAATTTTGATGTATTGGCATATTCCCCAATACATGCATCTTTGCGTCAGCTCAAGTCTTTCCGTCGATTTATTTTCATGGAATCCCTTCGTGTCTCCCAGCAAGTTTTAAGTCATGACCTGCTCACGCATTTTATTCTCTTTATTTTCCCCCAGAGTATCTGTCTCCCTAGTGAGTGTATTACTCCTATGGATTTTCAGTTTCTCCTGATTTATTTTTCCTTTGTGGACACATATCCCCACAGAATATTAACTTTTGCATACACGCATTGGCATCATGAGGTCTCTTTGTTATTATTTAAGCCCATTCTACGACGTCGAGACGAAGATTTTAACCTTCATATCTCCGACTAGAATGACCTTAAATAGGGGCATCTGTACGACCCTAATTTTGACCCTAAGATCCCTCATGGCATCATATAATTGCTCATTGCATTTGCCTCAAGGATCATAGCATCTTGGCTCCTTTACCCTAGGGATGGGACTTGTGTGAGTTGGTTTGAGACCACCAAGCATGCTTGAATTGTATATTATTGCTTTTCTTATTTTGTTTACTAGCCAAAAGCACAAAAATATGTCACTAACTTATTTTGTTTTGAAGCTTAAGCAATCATGTGATCCAAGGCTCCTAGGAGGCGCTATGCCCATTGAAGTGGCCAGATGAAGATGAAAGCAAGTATGAAAATGGTTCCAAAGGCTCTCAATCATCATATATGCCTCCCAAGTATCTCAATTTTTCAATTTGATCAAGATAAACCAAAGGGCTTGAGGATTGTTTCCCAAGGAAACCCTAATTCAACTGTGCATTGACTGTGCCTTGCTCATGAAGCAACCTCAACCTATGATCAAATACAATCAAGGGAAGTTCTTTCATTCATAATTTTATGCGTATATGAGCCTATGTGAGTGTCCTCAATCATTCATTCATCGAGATTTGAAGGTTGGACTTGAGAAGTTGACCAGTCCATTCATCTGACTATTTTGAAATCCACTGAGACCTAACTTTTTATGTGTTTGTCAAATGAAGATGACCCCAAGAGAAAACATGTTCTTAAGAACCATATGAACAACTTTAATGTTCATCAAAAATTCATTTGAAGGTTGGAAGGTCATCATTCATTTCAAAACATTATAGGTCATTTTGACTGAAACCCTAATTTTAGGTCAACTTCCCAAGGACCTAACTCCTTCATTATTTATGATTTTGAGGTGAGACCAAGTGCATTGGAAAGTATAAGATATATACTTAAATATTTATGTTGGACAAAATTTCATAATCCTAAAATAAGTACATGTGATAATAAAAAACATTATAGGTCACTTTGGACCAAAGCCATTGAATCTTGAAAAAGTCCAACTTCAAGTGCCCATAACTTTCTCATCAAAAATCCAAATGATGCAAAATTTAAGTTCAAATTGAATTCTGTGAAACTATCTACAACTTTTTGGTT
Organism: Lathyrus oleraceus; assembly: GCF_024323335.1. NCBI lineage: Eukaryota > Viridiplantae > Streptophyta > Magnoliopsida > Fabales > Fabaceae > Lathyrus > Lathyrus oleraceus. Next base: position 355,097,561 of record NC_066582.1, on the reverse strand, counting down.
GGAGGGTTTTCCATTTGAGGCTTGGGTAATTGAAACTGAACGGCTTGAAGTTGGTTCATATTGGCAAAATTTTCAAATACATGTTTTGTACCTTGAACTTCATGGCTAGTTTTCAATATTTTCAAAACTCCAAATGGATTTTTGTTCAACATAGATTTTGTTCCTTATGTCAATACCTTTCCAACCATTACCTACATGCTTATGTTTGGATTTTACAAATGGGATTTTCGAAGAGATGAAGCTTTATGGTCAATTATGCATTTCATGTTAAATCTTGCTACACAATCCAATGCCTTGAAAATTGCACGTCCAAATCATTTTGGTTGATGTTCAACACTCATTTGGAATTGATTTTGGGCCTCACATGTGCCTGTACAGGCCCATGCATGGAGGATCCAACTTCATGCACACACGAGTTTTCCACCTCCTTGCATCAGCTCCATCTATAAATAGAATGCCTTGCCTCACTTGAATCTCAACTTGAAGGCGCCTGAACCTCTGCTGGATTGCTTCCCTAACCTCTCACCAAAGGAATTTGCATTTTCACTTTTCATTTTCAAGTGTGATTTTCAACAATATCAGTTGATTATATTCACTAATTCCTAAGCCTAGCTCTCACACCAAGCATCCAGATCAAGCTGCAAGCAAAGGATTGGTTGAATTGTGCTCTTGAAAGTTGCTCTACAGAGGTTTATACCTCATCTGTTTTGCTTAGAATCTCCTTATATCTTGTGCATTGCTTGTATTGGTTTGCATTTCTGAAGTCCTCATATGAGAGGCAAGCTAGTGGTGGCTTTAATTTTGTGAATTGGTGAACTTCAGATTGAACACCTTGTTTTTCAACCTCAGATTTTTTCTTCCATAAGAGTCTTGAGCAAAAACTAAGGTCACAGGGGTGATGTACATCACCCCAACTTTCTTTTGGTGTATGGATCGCGTGTTTTAGTTGAGGTTTCAAAACCTGCAACTGGTGGCCTGACTGAGCCTTCTCATAGGAGAAGACGGTGGTTTCCACCACCGTCCCCATGCGTCCAAACCCTGGCCATTAGATGATGAGTCTCATATCTAATCCTGACCTTGGAATGTTATGACTTTATTTAATACATGGTGCCACGCTGTTGACTAATGTGTACAATGGGCGCGCGCTTCCTGGCCATGTGATCAGCCACGTCAATTAATGAGGTTGGATCTGACGCCTGTGGTTTTTTCTATTTTATTAATTTCTATTTTAATTTCTTTTATTCCATTCATTTTCAAAAATTCATAACTTCTTTATTTGGAATCACAATAATATGGGACCAATTGCAAAAAATTTCTCTTAAATTCTAGTTTCATAAAATGATTTTTAATTATTTTTGTGAATCCATTTAATATTTTGTGTCAATTATTTCTTTTTTGATTGTTTTTAATTCATTTAAAATACCATTTGGTATTCAAAAATACCAAAAATATTTTCTTAACATCTTTGGATAATGATAAGTCTATGAAAAATATTCTCATCAATTTCTTAATTAATTTGAGATTTATTTGAGATTTTAGTCCAATTATGTTATTTTTCTTCATTTTTAATTATTTAAAATTAGTTTCTGTTTTCAAAAAAAATCCTGAGAAAATTTGTCAAACCTTGTTTGACCATGTTAGACTTATGATGATCCAATTGGACTTATCCAAGTTGATTTGAATTGGATTTGAAGTTTGCCATTTATTTGTTCATTTTATTTTATGCATTATTTTAATTACAAAAAATACCAAAAATATGTTTGACCTTTCTTGACTTCCAATCTTCATTTCACTTCTGTTTACCATTGATTGAAGTTGATTCCATTCATGTTAGATCAATGTCTTTTGGTTATGTCTTTTGAATTTCAACTTTGTACATTCCATTTGCATCTTCATCTTCTTCTTTTTCTTTTGACCAATGAGTTAATGATTTGTGGTTAGCCTTGACATATGAGAGGCTTAACCTTCTTTGATCCAAATCAAATTCATCTTGATCAAAGATCAAGTGAATTGCTTTGTGTCCAAGATAGGTTGCTTATTGGTCAAGCAAAGAACCTGAAATCCATACAAGGTCATTCTTCTTTTCTTTTGGCATGGCAAGTTGTAGGAGCTTGGCTTACTAGTCGTGATCTCTAACTTGTGTTTATTTGCCTATTGTTTTATTGACCGGCCTCAGATAGGTGTGACTACTACATTAGTCCACTTACGATTGCTTAACATACCGCTAAATTGCCTTATGGCACACTAACACTAACTACTAATTACTAACTTTTAATTCAAGCATTTAATTCTTGCAATTTACTTTAATGCAATTTAATTTCTTGCTCATTTATTCATATTGTCTTTGCCCTTTGCTCACTTGAGCTCATGTTTATGTTTATGCCATTTTCCTTTTTCTCATTTGAGCACATTATTGTGTATATTACTATTGCTTTGTGTTTGTTTTGTTTTTGTGTGTACCCAATGCAAAAAGGAGAAAGGACTTAGAATTAGGACCTTACCTATGCTTAATGGAAGTCAAGAGCAACTAGGCCTCATGCCTTTAGAATGCTTAAATTGTTGAAGAGCAACCAGGCCTTATGCCTTTAGAATGCTTAATCTTGAAGATGACATTGAAAGGACCCCTAATCTAAACTCTCTCTTTGTCCATTCTTTCTATTGCGTTGTGGAACTTTTTGATTTGTTTGTTCTTGTGTGATAGGGATCCCAAACTTGAGCTATTTAGAAGGACTATTGTCATGAGCATCTAAGTTGAGAGAGACAAGTCCAAAATTGGAAGACCCTAGGAGCTTGATTGAATATTTGCTTGATTGCTTGAGTTAATTGCTTATTGCTTGCTAAGTCCAAAGGAAAGGGAGCAACTTGGATTATCTTTATGATCTCAAGAAAGGAACTCCAAGGGTTTTATTTCTCTTCTCTCATCTTTGCATGTTTAGGACCTAGCCTTTCTCTTCTTCTCTCCACTCTAACCCAAGCCAAACTTATTTTTTGCAAACATTGACATTATTTTCAAAATTAGAAACCTAGGCATTATGCCTTTGATTTTTCAAACTCTTTTCATAACACTTATTTGGAATTGAATATTAAGTCAACTTTGATTTTATTTTGTGAATACTTCTAATTGGTAAATCCAACTCACTTCAAATTTTTTTGTGTGGTTCCAATGGCCACCTTCGCCAAAGCTTTTCATAAACGTTAGCTATTAGGTTTGAGTTATCATAGTGGTTGATGTAAACCTCACCTCATCCTTAGTGATTGAACTATAAGTCTTCCATACTTATTATAGGATGGATCCCTCACTAGTATGTTGAAGCTCTCCTCACATGGTAGATTGTTGGTTTAGGTTGAGTTTTCTCCCTTTGATAACAAAAGACCTTAAGGATTTTGACCAATCAATTCACCAACTTATTTTTTGAGATTTTTGGGTGCTTAAAACCTTCCCATTGCATAACCAACCCCCTTACCCAGATCTCTGACATTTTTATTAGTTTTTGATTTGATAAAACTTCTCGGTTTTTCTTCGCTTTCTAACCTTTCCTTTGGATAAATAGAAGTGCGGTGGCGACTCGAATTGTATGCTTACTTTTGATTTAGTCAATAAATCTAAAGGTAACGAATACCCCGCTACACTAACCATGACTACTCGTGTGACATTATTGATCCCAACATAACCTCCACCAAGTGAATGGGCTTGCAAGTAAACTTACTAAGGAATAACTCCACACAAGTCAACGAGACTATGCCATTCTCCTATCATAAGTGCACTCGAGTTTGGGTATAGAACTCATCTCACAAGAGACCACCAAGCACACAAGCAATTGATATATATCAAGAAATTCGTACATTACAAACAATACAATCATCCCAAATTTGCACCAAAATATGTCACAAGTAAATATAACATACAATACAACAAAGGCAAAAAGTAGGCAAAACCCACTAGGACATAGTAGTGTTATTCCCCAGCAGAGTCGCCACTTTTCTGTAGCGGGGTATTCGTTACCTTTAGATTTATTGACTAAATCAAAAGTAAATCATACAATTCGAGTCGCCACCGCACTTCTATTTATCCAAAGGGAAGGTTAGAAAGCGAACAAAAGCCGAGAAGTTTTATCAAATCAAAAACTAATAAAAATGTCAGAGATCTGGGTAAGGGGGTTGGTTATGCAATTGGAAGGTTTTAAGCACCCAAAACATCCTTAGTACTCTAAGGGAGCCCTTTTTGCAAATGTTGTATGGTAGGTTGGTATTTATGAAAATATTTCTGCAAACATGATTGGGGAGATGAGAAAAGAATATACAAACTATTTACAATTTTGTTGTTTGAATGGATAAATCCATTGCCTACGTACCATCACAAAAGGTAGGATCAAAACCTTATAGTTCGGGGTAAAAATCTCAAAATAAATTGGTGAATTGATTGGTCAAAAGCCTTAAGATCTTTTGTTATCGAAGGGAGAAAACTAAACCTAAACCACAATCCACCATGTGAGGAGAGCTTCAACATACTAGTGAGGGATCCACCCTATAATAAGTATGGAAGACTTATAGTCCAATCACTAAGGATCAGGTGAGGTTTATATCAACCACTATGATAACTCAAACCTAATAGCTAATGCTTATGAAAAGCTTTGGCAAAGGTGGCCATTGGAACCACAAAAGAATTTGAAGTGAGTTGGGATTTACCAATTAGGAGTATTCATAAAAAGAAGTCAAAGTTGACTTAAGGTTCAATTCAAAATAAGTATTATGAAAAGAGTTTGAAATATCAAAAGCATAATGCCTAGGTTTCTAATTTTGAAAACAATGTCAATGTTTGCACAAAATAAGTTTGACTTGGGTTAGAGTGGAGAGAAGAAGAGAAGGGCTAGGTCCTAAACATGCAAAGTTGAGGGAAGAGAAATAAAACCTTTGGAGTTCCTTTATTGAGATCATAAAGATGATCCAAGTTGCTCCTTTCCTTTGGACTTAGCAACCAATAAGCAATTAACTCAAGCAATCAAGCAAATATTCAATCAAGCTCCTAGGATCCTCCCCATTGGACTTGTCTCTCTCAACTTAGATGCTCATGACAATGGTCCTTCTACTTAGCTCATGTTTGGAATCCCTATCACACAAGAACAAACAAATCAAAAGGTTCCACAGTACAATAGAAATAATGGACAAGAGTGAGTTTAGGATAAGGGTCCTTTCAAGTCATCTTCAAGATTAAACATTCTAAAGGCATGAGGCCTAGTTGCTCTTCAACAATTTTAGCATTCTAAAGGCATGAGGCCTAGTTGCTCTTGAAACTCCATTAAGCATAGGTAAGGTCCTAATTCTAAGTCCTTTCTCCTTTTGCATTGGGTTCACACAAACAAAACAAAATAAAACAAGCACAAGGCAATAGTATATTTACATAATAATGTGCTCAAGTGAGCAAAAGGCAAATGGCATAAACATAAAAATGAGCTCAAATGAGCAAAGGAAAAAGACAATATGAATAATAAGCGAGAAATTAAATTGCATTAAAGTAAATTGCAAGAATTAAATGCTTGAATTAAAAGTTAGTAATTAGTAGTTAGTGTTAGTGTGCCATAAGGCAATTTAGCGATATGTTAAGCAATAGTAAGTGAACTAATATAGTAGTCACACCTATCTGAGGCCGGTCAATAAAACTATAGGCAAATAAACACAAGTTAGAGATCATGACTAGAAAGCCAAGCTCCTATAACTTGCCATGCCAAAAGAAAAGAAGAATGACCTTGTATGGATTTCAAGTTCTTTGCTTGACCAAGAAGCAACCTATCTTTGAGACAAAGCAATTCACTTGATCTTTGATCAAGATGAATTTGATTTGGATCAAAGAAGGTTAAGCCTCCCATATGTCAAGGCTAACCACAAATCATTAACTCATTGGTCAAAAGAAAAAGATGAAGAAAGAAGATGAAGATAGAATGTACAAAATGAAAATTCAAATGACATAACAAAAACACATTGATCAAACATGATGGAATCAACATCAATCAATGGTAAACAGAAGTGAAATGAAGCTTAGAAGTCAAGAAAAGTCAAACATATTTTTGGTATTTTTTTGGAATTAAAATAATACATAAAATAAAATGAACAAATAAAGGTTAAACTTCAAATACAATTCAAATCAACTTTGATAAGTCCAATTGGATAAGCATAAGTCTAACTTGGTCAAACAAGGTTTGACAAATTTTCTCAATATTTTTTGAAAACAGAAACTAATTTTAAACAATTAAAAATGAAGAAAAATAACATAATTGGACTAAAATTTCAGATAAATCTCAAATCAATTAAGAAATTGATGAGAATATTTTTCATAGATTCATCATCATCCAAAGATGTTAAGAAAATATTTTTGGCATTTTTGAATATCAAATGATATTTTAAATGAATTAAAAACAATCAGAAATGAAATAATTCACAAAAAATATTAAATGGAATCACAAAAATAATTAAAAATCATTTTATGAAAGTAGAATTTAAGAGATTTTTTTTGCAATTGGTCCCATATTTTTGTGATTCCAAATAAAGAAGTTATGAATTTTTAAAATAAAATGGAATAAAAGAAATTAAAATGGAAATTCAGAAAATAGGAAAAAACCACAGCGCTTGGATCAACGCTCATTAATTGACGTGGCTGATCCAAGGGACATGAAGCGCGCGCGTATGGTGAGCATTAGTCAACAGTGTAACACCATGATTTAAATGAAGTCATAACATTCCAAGGCCGGGATTAGATCTTGGAACCATCATCCAACGACTATGGCTTGGACGCGTGGGGACGGTGGTGGAAACCACCGTCTTCTCCGGTGAGGAGGCTCAGTCCGGCCACCAGTTGCAGGTTTTGAAACCTCAACTATAACACGCGATCTATATACCAAATGAAAGTTGGGGTGATGTACATCACCCCCGTGACCTTAGTTTTTGTCTCAAGACTCTCATGGAAGAAGAAATCCGAGGTTGAAAAACTAGGTGTTCAATTTGAACTTAACCAATTCACAAAATTAAAGCCACCATTGGCTTGCCTCTCACATGAGGACTTCAGAAATGCAAACCAACACAAGCAATGCATAATAATCAGTGAGATTTGAAGCAAAAAAGATGAGGTATAAACCTTTGTAGAGAAGCTTTCAAGAGCACAATTCAACCAATTCTTTGCTTGCAGCTTGATTTGGATGCTTGGTATGAGAGCTAGGCTTAGGAATTAGTGATGATAATCAACTGATATTGTTGAAAATCACACTTGAAAATGAAAAGTGAAAATGCAAATTCCTTTGGTGAGAGGTTAGGGAAGCAATTCAGCGGAGGTCCAGGCGCCTTAAGGTTGAGATTCAAGTGAAGCCATGCCTTCTATTTATAGCCATAGCTGATGCAAGGTGTGATCAAACTCGTGTGCATGTGAAGTTGGGTCCTCCATGCATGGGCCTGTACAGGCGCATGTGAGGCCCAAAATCAATTGCTTTTGCATGCTGAACTCAAAGGAAACAAGTTTGGACGTGCAAATGGCAATGCAATGGCTTGTGTATCATGATTTAACATGAAATGCATAATTGATCATAACTGTTCTCCTCTTCGAAAATCCCATTTGGCAAATCCCAACATAAGCATGTGAGTAATGGTTGGAAAGATCTTGACATAAGGAACAAAATCTATGTTGAACAAAAATCCATTTGGAGTTTGGAAAATATTAAAAACTAGCCATGAAGTTCAAGCTATAATGTTTTGTATTACCACATGTGTTTATTTTATGATTATGAAATTTTGTCCAACATAACAATTTAAGTAGACATCTTAAACTTTCTAATGCACTTTGTCTCACCTCAAAATCATAAAAAGTGAAGGAGTTAGGTCCTTGGGAAGTTGACCCAAAATTAGGGTTTTAGCCAAAGTGACCTATAATGTTTTGAAATGAATGATGACCTTCCAAGTTTCAAATGAACTTTTAATGAACATGAAATTTGTTCATATGGTTATTAAGAACATTGTTTCTCTTGGGGTCATCATCATTTTACAATCACATCAAAAGTTAGGTCTCAGTGGATTTCAAAATAGTCAGATGAATTGACTGGTCAACTTCTCAAGTACAAACTTTAAATCTTGATGAATAAATGATTGAGGATACTCATATAGGCTCATATATGCATAAAATTATGAATGAAAGAACTTCCCTTGATTTTATTTGATCATAGGTTGAGGTTGCTTCATGAGCAAGACACAATCAATGCACAGTTGAATTAGGGTTTCCTTGGGAAACAATCCTCAAGCCCTTTGGTTTATCTTGATAAAATTGACAAAATGAGATACTTGGGAAACATATATTATGATTGAGATCTTTGGGAACCATTGTCATGCTTGCTTTCATCTTCATCTGGCCACTTCAATGAGCATAGGAGCCTTGGATCACATGACTGCTTAAGCTTCAAAACAAAAGAGATTAGTGAAATATTTTTGTGCTTTTGGTTAGTGAACAAAATAATAAAAGCAATAATATACAATTCAAGCATGCTTGGTGGTCTCAAACCAACTCACACAAGTCCAACCCTAGGGTTAAGGAGCCAAGATGCTATGATCCTTGAGGCAAATGCAATGAGCAATGATATGATACCATGAGGGATCTTAGGGTAAAAATTAGGGTCTTACAATATGGATCCTCATGATCTTCACATATCATTTTGATCAAGAATTCATCAAGAGTTTGAAGCTTGTTTGCCTTGGAAGCCCTAATTCATCTGGGTATCTTATGTGACTTCCTCAACAAGTTTCTTCATCATTTGATTAAATATTTCAAGGGATACTTCATTATACATCATATTATGCATATATGATCCTCCATGAGTCCAAGAGATCAAGAGAACTTCAAGTTTGCAAGTTGGTTCACAGTGGTTGAACAGAGAAAGTCAAATGGTCAAAACTGGGGTTCCCTAGACCCTATCTCCTACAATCTTTGTCATATGAAAATGATTCCAATAGAAACGTTTCTATTTATGACATTACAAACAACTTTCATGTTGAGTTCAAGAGCTCGTTTTGCTTGGAAAGTCATTTTTTATGGTGAAAGATTATAGGTCATTTTGTCTGAACTCTAGTTAGAAGGTCAACTTCTAATGACCATAACTTGCTCTATTTATATGCGATGGTGGCCATTCAAGTTTCATGATTAAATTATCGGTGTCATCTCCAACTTTTATTCTTGGAATAAATTCAAATTCAACTTTCAAGGGCATGTGCCAAGAGGAAACATTATAGGTCACTTTGGGCCATTACCGTTGAACAAATGATTTTCCTCAACTTCTAAAATGCATAACTACTTCATGCCAAATCCAAATGAGGTTAAATTTGTTACAAAGTTTAATAGGTTTGAAATAGCTATAACTTTTATGAAGGAACTTTTTCCATTTGTAAAATTCTGGTATCAGATATGAGATGTCGAAGGTAATGTCACGACACTAATATCTAAACAATATAAATAGGATAAAAGATAAAGAACAATAGTACAAGTGACACAAGCAATTGTAAACCCAGTTCGGTGCAAACTCACCTACGTCTGGGGGCTACCAAGCTAGGAGGGAAATCCACTAAGCAGAATTAGTTCAAAGACTCTCAGTAAACAACTCCAAGTTACAGTCTTTTCACCTAATCTCTACCCGTGTGACTTTTATCTAAGAACTCTTAGATAAGAGACCCTACTCACTCCCCCTCAATCACAGCAGTGATGTAAAAACAAATATTACAAAGAAAGAAGACACTCTTCAAGAACACATACTTGATCTTGCTTAAAAGCTTCAACCAAGTAAACACACACTCATGCTTCAAAGCTTAGGGTGGACAAATTACAACACAAAAGTCAGTCCAATTCAATCATCAACAGGATGAATGAATGGCTCACAATACACAAGCTTCACAAGACTAAAACCCTTATTCTCTCTCATATTTCGTTTATTTTCTTGTGTGTTAAAACAAGGTTTTCCATGCCCTTTAAATAGAAGCTTTTAAATGGGCTTGGACATCATAAAACCCTAAATCTATTTTCCTTTCTTATCTTCTTAACAGCTGATCATATCTTATTGGAAAATAAATCAATCTGGTTTTAATTACTGCTTGAATGGCGCGTTCAATCTCCACATCAATCACACACAAATTAGCATGAAAAGCGCAATCACAAAATACATAACATTCAGACTGAATGTTCTGTATACACATGTCTTGACATCAGGTCTGACATCTCAGCTAAATCCTGCACAACCATATTTAAACACCCTGTAGGAACCTGATATCTCATGTCAAGGCAACACTTGTGACAACTTGTGACAACTCTAGGTTTTACCAAAATTGATGCCAACACATAGAACCAACAAACTCCCCCTTTGGCAAATTTTGGCTAAAACATACATCCGATCATTTGTTTCACAAGAGAATAATCACAGTATCAGTTCAGCAACAGAAGTAATAAAACACACATTACTAGGTAAAATAGCAACTAGTAAACACATATTAAACACACATGCGCTTGTGCTCCACCTTCCGTTCCAGCTAGCACTAGTCTGCTCAACACAGACAAAACACTTCTCCCTCTAACAACACCTTCAACATCACCTGTAATTATCTCCAACATACATCTGTAACATCATCTGTATCATACATATTATCTCCAACATCATTTGTAAATAGTATAGCATAACTTCTTTAGCTACTTCTCCCCCTTTTTAGCCAAAAGAGACCAAAGAGACAAAATAAATGTCTATTTAGTCAAACAAATAGAATGTCAAAGCAGAATGTTAAGTGTTATAGATCCAAGAACATACACATCTTAATACAAGCTGAGATAAAATCCAAAAAATCCAAAGAAATAAATATCAAAGAAGCAGAACATAACTGCCAACAAAAACATCCATCATAGCAAGGAGAAAAAATGCTAATCAGAGGAGCTAGAGCTTGCATCTTCAGCAACATCAGAACCAGACTTGCCACTTGTTTCATCTTTAGTTGCAGTCCTCTCACTAGAGGTTTGGGCTTTTGCTTCCTCGGCCTATCCAATATTCTCTCTTTCAGCTTGCTCCAAGCTTGCAATCAGAGCCTCCAAAGCTTCTTTCCTGGCTGTTGCTACCCTTATCCATGTATCCAATTCTTTACAAGTTTCTTTTAGCTCAACAATAAGACCACCTTTTGAGGCTGGATTTTTCACAGCAGATGTCATGACAATGTCTTCGATATGACTGCCTATAAACAATTTGTAGTGAACTGATAGATGAGGTTTTCTTCTACTAGAAAGGTCATTTATACTCAGAATTCTGGGGTGTTGGCTCAGGATAATCCCACAAATCATTGAGGGAAAAGCTATGGGCAACTTTACTGCATTTGTAGAAGCATGTTTAACAATTTGTTCAAACATAAATCTACCATAATCAAATTTCAGCTTGGTTCCAACAGCAAAGATGAAGCTTCCAAGGGCATTTGAAATTGTGGAAATGTGGTTGGTAGGCACCCAATTTGCAGACCCTATCTTGTGCAATATGGCATACTTCACAGTCAGCTTCCCAGCAGGGAGATGCTTCTTACTAGGCCACTCCTTCACCTGTCTTGCTGTAATTTCCCTACAGACCTCATTGTCTGTGGCTTCCAGTTCACATGCACCTTCTGTACCTCTTCCTAGAAACTTGTTAATCACAGTGGGAGAAAATGTGATACACTTCCCTCTTACAAACACTTTACAAAATTCCTTGCTGTTTTTATCAACAATATCTTCAGGAATGTTGACAACAAATTCCTTCACCAAATCCTTCATAGCACTGAGATAACCCAGCCACAGTCTTCATTAATCCAACATTTTTAATTAGGTCCATGACCTCTTTGACCTCAACAGCATCCTTGCCTAACTCTCTCTCCACATCCACCCTTCTTTGGATCACAAACTTCCATTTTGCTGCTCCATCTTCAAGATGGAAAGAGATATTGTCCAAGTGTACAACAACAACTTTCACAGGGGATTTCCTAACAGTTGTCCTCTTGACAGGGGAGATGTCAGAGACATCTTCTTCAACATCTTCATCAGACTCAGAAACTTCTCTCACTTTTCTCTTCTTCACATCAACTTTTCTCCAAGATTTTGAGGGGCCTACACCAATAGTCTTCTTAGAAGTTTTGGCTGACATCATTTCGGCCACATACCTACCTTTTCTAGTCTTCATCCTATTAGCCACACTAGGCTTTAAGTGATGAAGCAAGCTATCATCTTGATCATCCGAACTATCATCTTTTAGGTCAATCACCTTGTTTGCAGAATCATGCTTCTTAGACTGTGAAGCATTGGAAGTAGGAAATGCCACAGTTTTCTTACCAGACACAGTTTGCCCTAGAGAGCATAAACCTTCATCAGCCATATCCTTTTCAGACCTAGAGGAATCATAATCCTTCTCATTATGAGGTCCAACCTCAGGAGAGGGGTCCCTTCTTAATAGAGGAGTAGAAACTCCCTTTACAGAATGTCCTTCATTGAGGATTCTAGTGACTAGGTTTCTTATGACACGATCAGTGTGATGCATGTCGTCCTTAGAACTAGGGGTATGAGTAGAGCTGGAAGGGATATTAGAGATGTTACCTTGAGTGGGGCATGCAGAGGCAGATGCATCCATGGGATGCTTAGGAGCTTCGCCTGGAATAACAGACAGGGGAATCACATCCAAAATATCTTCATCAAGAAAGTCCATAGAAGGCGTTTTATCCTTGTGAGTAGGTTTGGTAGTTTTTGAACCAGATGGTGTTTGATGTTGTGACATCTTGTTGTTTTTGTGGAAAGGTTTCAGTTGCCCTAGCAGAGAAGTTTGAGGAAGTCGTAGGGAGTTGGAAATGTTTGAGAAAAGGTTGCGTGCGAAAAGGTAATAGATGGAATTTCCAATACTAGGTGATGATTTGCCATAAATGAGGCACTTTATTTTAAGTAAGCAGGCAATACTTTGATTACCTTTTCCACTCCAAATTAATTGCTACAAATTCTCATAAATACAAATCCCTAATTTCCCTCTTAGAAATTCAAATTGATTTGCATCCAAGGCCTTTGTAAAAATACCAGCTAACTGCATTTCAGTAGCAACATGCTCTAGGGCTATAATTCTATCTTCCACTAGTTCTCTAATAAAATGATGACGGATATCAATATGTTTTATCCTGCTGTGCCGAATAGGATTCTTAGAAATATTTATGGCATTCAGGTTGTCACAGTACAATGTCATGACATCTTGCGTGACATTGTACTCAGTTAACATCTATTTCATCCATACTAGTTGAGAACAACTACTTCCAGCTGCTATGTATTCAGCTTCAGCAGTAGACAGAGACACACAATTTTGTTTCTTACTAAACCATGATATTATGTTGTTCCCCAAGAAGAAGCATCCTCCTGATGTGCTTTTCCTATCATCAGCACTTCCAGCCCAATCAGCATCACAATATCCAGTCAACACATATCCAGATCCATGAGTGTACATCATCCCATAGTCACTAGTACCATTGACATATTTCAGGATCCTTTTCACTTGTTTTATGTGACTCACTTTTGGTTCAGCTTGACATCTATCACATACACCTACAACAAAAGCAATGTCAGGTCTACTTGCTGTAAGATATAGCAGACTCCCTATCATGCTTCTGTAGAGACTTTGATCTACACTAACACCATTTTCATCTTTAGAGACTTTCAGATAAGTAGGAACAGGTGTCCTTTTATGACTTGCATTCTCCATGCCAAACTTCTTGACAATATTTTTGGCATATTTGCTTTGAGATAGAAAGATAGAATCTTCCATCTGCTTGACTTGTAGCCCAAGAAAATAGGTCAGCTCTCCAACAAGGCTCATTTCAAATTCAGACTGCAGTTGTTTAACAAAATGTTCGACCATCTTATTTGACATCCTACCAAACACAATATCATCCACATATATCTGAGCCACCATGAGTTTTCCTCCTTCATTTTTGACAAATAAGGTATTATCAATTCCTCCCTTTCTGTATCCATTGTCAATGAGAAACACTATGAGTCTATCATACCAAGCCCTAGGGGCTTGTTTCAGCCCATAGAGGGCTTTCCTCAACTTACACACATGCTTTGGAAGATTTGGGTCTTTAAACCCTTTAGGTTGTTCAACATACACTTCCTCATTTAAGTAACCATTCAAGAAGGCACTTTTTACATCCATTTGGAACAGTTTAAACTTCAGAATACATGCCACTCCAAGCAATAGTCTAATGGACTCCAGGCGAGCTACAGGGGTAAATGTTTCATCAAAGTCAACTCCTTCAACTTGAGTGTATCCTTGTGCTACCAATCTTGCTTTATTTTTAGTAACCACCCCTTGTTCATCAGATTTATTCTTGTAAACCCACTTTGTTCCAATAATATTTATTCCTGCAGGTCTTGAAACCAGTTCCCATACTTTATTTCTCTTGAATTGGCCTAACTCTTCCTGCATGACATTGATCAAGAATTCATCATTTAAGGCTTCTTTGACATTCCTGGGCTCAATCTTGGACACAACAACCATGTGAGATCACTTCCCTAGATCTAGTTGTTACCCCTTTATTTGGGTCTCCTATAATGAGATCTTTAGGATGATCCTTCTGAATTCTGATAGAGGGTCCCTTATTAATTTTGTCAGCTTCAGGTTCAGCTTGAGTGGGTGCACTCTCATTACTTTTGTCTAGGAAATCAGTTGGGGCATCATTTAGAGATGTCTCAACATCGTCTGTGACATCAGTCTGTTGATCATCAACAACAACATTGATAGATTCCATCATTACTTTTGTTCTAGAATTAAAGACCCTAAATGCTTTGCTGTTTGTTGAGTAACCCAGAAATATTCCTTCATCACTCTTGGGATCCATCTTCCTTCTTTGTTCACGATCAGTCAGGATGTAACATTTACTACCAAACACATGGAAGTATTTTACAGTAGGTCTTCTTCCTTTCTAGACTTCATATAAATTAGTTGGAGTCCCTTTCTTCAAGGTTACTCTGTTGTGAACATAGCAGGCTGTGTTCATAGCTTCAGCCCAAAAGTGGTAAGGCAATTTCTTAGCATGAATCGTAGCTCTGGCAGATTCTTGGAGGTTCTATTTTTCCTTTCTACCACACCATTTTGCTAAGGGGTAATGGGAGATGAGAACTCATGACTAATTCCTTCAGATGAACAGAATCCAACAAATTTTTTGTTCTCTAATTCTTTCCCATGATCACTTCTGATTCTGATAACCTGACTTTCTTTTTCTCTTTGAAGTCTTATGCAAAGATCTTTGAATACCTCAAATACATAAGATTCTTACCTTATAAAATTTACCCAGGTGTATCTGGAGAAATCATCCACCACCACATAAGCATATTTTTTCCCAACAAGACTTTCCACCTGCATAGGTCCCGTCAAGTCCATGTGGAGAAGTTCCAGCACTCTGGATGTGGTGTCATGTTTGATCTTCTGATGTGACATCTTTGTCTGCTTTCCAATCTGACACTCCCCACAAACTCTTCCTTCATCAATCTTTAAGTTTGGGATTCCTCTAACAGCTTCAATAGATATAATCCTCTTCATTCCTTTAAGATGCAGATGGCCCAGTTTTTGATGCAATAACTTCACTTTTTCTTCTTTGGCTAGAGTACACATTGATGAATACCAGTTTCTTGATAACTCCACATATAGAAGTTGTCCTTAGACCTGACTCCTTTCATGATCACTTCATTTTCTTTATTAGTAATCAGACATTCAGTTTTTGTGAAGTTTACATTTAGACCTTGGTCACACAGTTGACTGATGCTGATTAGGTTTGCAGTCAGTCCTTTAACAAGTAGCACATTGTCAAGGTTAGGGACTCCAGGGCAGCTTAGCTTTCCAATCCCCTTGATTTCACCCTTTACTCCATCACCAAAGGTTACATAGCTGGTGGCATGAGGATGACGGTTAATTAGCAGGTTTTTGCTTCCAGTCATGTGTCTGGAGCATCCACTGTCAAAATACCAGTCTTCTTTGGCTAAAATTCTGAAGGAAGTGTGAGCTATCAGGTTAGTAGCACCAATCCTAGGAACCCAATGTTTTCTGTTGACAGGGATGTGTTGTTTGGGTCTAGGTTGATGATGAGAAGGACTAGGATAGCCATACAACTTAAAGCAAAATGGTTTTATGTGGCCAAATTTTCCACAATAATGACATCTCCATCTTTGGTGTTTTCCTTTATGTTGTCTTTCCTTATGATGTTGTGACACATGATGTGACATCTTTGGTTTGCTACCAGTGTGACTACACTCAGGAGTGGATTCATTGAACCCAAGGCCAGACTTGTCTCCTTCCATTTTTCTAGTCTGGAGGATTTTGTCTAAGGTGTCAGATCCACTGTTTAACATTCTGACATACTTTGTCGTCTCATCCAGTTTGGAGTTCAAGAACGCGACTTCAATATTCAACTTAGAGATGGTTTCAAAGTGTTTTGTCTTCTCATCCTCTAGTTGTGTTATCAATTTCTTATGATTTTCCACTTGTTGACACACTTCTTAACTTCTGTAACACAACTTTCTGTAGGTAGTGCCTAACTCATCAAAGGTTACTTCATCATCACTTGAGTCTTCATCAGAACCCCATCTTCCAGTCAAGGTAGTCACAAGATTGGCAGACTCTCCTTCTGTTTCACTTTCATCAGACCAAGTAGCAGCAATACTCTTCTTCTGTTTCTTGAGGTAGGTCCCACATTCAGCTCTAATGTGTCCATACCTATCATATTCATGGCACTAAACTCCTTTTCCTTGTTTGGACTTATCATCAGATTTTGTTCTTCTTCCAGCATCATTGGACCTACCGATCTCAAATGAGTTGTTCTTGACATTAGACTTTGACCCTACATCCATCTTTTTCAGGAGTTTGTTGAACTGTCTCCCCAGTAATGCTACATCATTTGCGAGATCTTCATCAGTATCTTGACTACTTTCTTCCTCTTTCTCTTCAGTGTTTGACATGAAGGCTATGCTTTTGACTTTCTTTTCAGAACCATCACTCATTCCCAACTCAAATGTTTGGAGGGATCCAATTATCTCATCCACTCTCATTTTGCAGATGTCTTGAGATTCTTCTATGGCTGTCACTTTCATGGCAAATCTCTTGGAGAGTGACCTGAGAATTTTCCTCACTAGTTTTTCATCTGACATCTTCTCACCCAGGGCTCCTGAGGCATTAGCAATTTCTAGGATATTCATATGAAAGTCATGAATATTTTCATCTTCTTTCATCCTCAAATTTTCAAACTTGGTAGTAAGCAGCTGCAATCTAGACATATTTACTCTAGAGGTACCTTCATGAGTGGTTTTGAGAATATTCCAAGCATCTTTAGCCACCTCACAGTTGTTCACCAGTCTGAAGATGTTCTTATCAACCCCATTGAATATAGCGTTCAATGCTTTAGAGTTTCCAAGGGCTAGTTCATCCTCCTCCTTAGTCCATTGTTCCTCAGCCTTCTTATCAGTTGTAACTTCTCCTTCCTTAGTAATAACGGGATGTTCCAAGCCTGTTAGAACAGCCTTCCAAGCCTTATTATCCAAAGACTCTCAGTAAACAACTCCAAGTTACAGTCTTTTCACCTAATCTCTACCCGTGTGACTTCTATCTAAGAACTCTTAGATAAGAGACCCTACTCACTCCCCCTCAATCACAACAGTGATGTAAAAACAAATATTACAAAGAATTAAGACACTCTTCAAGAACACATACTTGATCTTGCATAAAAGCTTCAACCAAGTAAGCACACACTCATGCTTCAAAGCTTAAAGTGGACAAATTACAACACAAAAGTTAGTCCAATTCAATCATCAACAGGATGAATGAATGGCTCACAATACACAAGCTCACACAAGACTAAAACCTTTATTCTCTCTCACTATTTCGTTTGTTTTCTTGTGTATTAAAACCAGCCTCCTCTGCCTCCCCACTGACACTGAATTAGTTTCTCCCTCCTTCCTCTTGGAGAAACTCCCACCATATTTCTTACTGGATGATGCTTCTTCTTTAGACAAACGTCCTTCACGCACTCCTTCTTCTAGCCTCATCCCCATGTTTACCATTTTGGTAGAGTCATTGGGAGCACTCGCAATCATACGTTCTTAATAAAACGAACTTAGCATCTTCAAGAAGATCTTTGTCATCTCTTTCTCTTCAATAGGTGGACTTATCGGTAGAGTCATTTGAATGTCTCCTTATCTTTCTGAGACATATACCTCAACTGGTCTTTATCAGGATCCATATCCACATTATACTTATACTACTTGACAAAGGCCTCCCCTAAGTCATTGAAAGTATGGATGCTTGTACTACCAAACCCATATACCACCTCAAGGCATCTCCAGTCAAACTGTCTTAGAAATAGTGAATCAGCAACTGATCATTATTAGTCTGACAACATCAACAAGAACAGTTGAGGTAGCAACCTCATAAATGACAGTCCTCTGAGGAGGAGTTGCAGGAGTTGGTGATGATTGATTTTGGGCAGCAATCACAGATTCCATCAGAGCCGTTAATCTGGCGATCTCATCCTTCAGCTCTCGGTTATCTTACTCTATATGCTACATGATCTTCAGTTGATTAGCGCGAGTATTGTAACGGTGAGTCAGCTTGGCTGATGCACAGAAGAAGATTTGATAAGACATCTGGTGGAAGAAAACCCGTAATGCAAATGATGCATGAAATGCAAAGTTTTTGATTTGTTTAATATCAAGGAACATATCAAGTCCACTTTGCAAATATATATTTAAATAATAACAATAATGACAATTTGATTAACCATAAAATCTCTTTTTATTCATAAATTTTGGAAGGATTACACCGAGTACAACTTCAGAAACCAAAATACAAATACAAGAGAAAAGAAAACTTATGTCTCTCTCTGTCTCTTCACTGCTCGGTCTTCAAGAATCTCAATAAGCGCATCCTTGTCTTTCGACTCAAGCTGCAACTCTTTATGCTTTTGGCTCAAAGCATGGAATCGCTCTTCCCACACATCTCTCTCTTGCTTCGTCTTGGTGAGTGCATCTTCCAACTCCTCTACATCTTGGTTAGGGAGGGTTGATGGCTCAGCCACAACCATAGACATAGGTCTTTCACAAGCGTAAAACATTTTCAGCTCCAAAGCTCTCTTCTTCACCCAAATTGTGTAAGCTTCCAAAGCTACACAGTTGCATGGACCAAGCTCGGATCTTCCTTTCCTATGCACATTATGCCAAGCATGTACCATCCTTTTCTTCAAATGTTGGGGACCTTTACCCTCTTGATAGAAAAGACCTTCTAACTGAGCGTTACTAGGTTTATCTCTCAAGGGGAACCCAAGTGGATGACGAGCCAAAGCAGGGTTGTAGTTGATTCCTCCTGGTGTACCAATAAGAGGCACATTAGAGAATTCACCACAACTGTCAATAATGTCGACACTACTCAATGCAGAATCATACCAAACACTATCATCATTAGTGAGAGACATAAGTCTCTGAGACCACTGTAGACATTGCTTGTTCTCCAAAAAAGTAGGCGTCTGAGGCAAGCGCGAAATAAACCACTTGTATGGAAGAGGAACACAACACATAATAGTCCCACCACCTTTAGAATTCCTCAAATCCAAAGAGAAATACATGTCTCCCAACAGAGTATGAACAAGATTCCCAATCAAGAAGATTCTAATCGCGTTAACATCAACAAAACTGTCAATGTTGGGGAACAAAGCTAGACCATAGACGAGCAATACAAAGATGGATTCAAAGGCATCCATACTACCGGCTTGAGCAAAGACAATAGCTTTTACAATGACGAAATCAGAAGTCAGACCATGAATTCCTCCTTTCTTCACCAAATGAGCATCAATCTCAGATATCTTCAGATGAAGAGCTTCGGCTATGACGTGAGATTGGGGAATCTCCTCCAATCCACTAAAAGATACCTTGTCAGATACGAGTATTCCCAAGAGATGGACATACTCTTCTAACATAGACACAACCTGGTAATCAGGAAAAGTGAAGCACCGGTAGAGAGGATCATAGAATTGAACCGGAACACTCAGAAGTCCTTCAACCACGTCAACAGATAATATAGACAAGAGCTTCCCATGATGTTGCTTGAAGTCCAAGGGGTCTAATACAAAGGATGACAACTTCCTTAGCTCTTTCAAATCAGGACATATGAAACCATACTTCTTAGTATTCCTTCGTCCATAATCCATGGTCTGAAAATATTTGCAAACAAGACCTCAATTTCCTTGAAATTTATTTTCTGTGATGAATGTTATAATGCGCATATATGCATGAATGCAACAATCACAAACAAGGGATCAATCACAAGGTAAACACAAACAAAGGTTAAGGGATGGATCAAGTCATCATCAAGATCAATCATCCATTTTGGTGGATTATGGTTTTCACCTTATCAACACCCAAGTTCCATTAATATTGACAAGACTAGATCGGATCAATCGAGAATCAAAGGGTTTGTTGTGAGTCACGAGCATGGAGTCAGGTTAAGAACCATCCCAAAAGAGTGTACTAAGGATAAAAACTTGTAGATCATGTTCTAAGATGTTCCCATGGTCTTGATCCCATCTATCGAATATTATAGGTTAGAATGACTGACTCATCAACCCATAATATTCTTAAGAGAAACTCGTCTGAGTGTAGAATCATGTAATAATTGTGATCAAGTCTACACTTGAACACTCTTTGCACTACGTCCTAAATAGGCCAAGTTAGGTTAAATGTTCTACGGTCATCAGCTTCTCAGACCCCAAATCAGAGAAAATAATGTCTATCCACAAATAACTTGTGTGACATTAGTAGCTCCAAAAAGGTCTTCAATGAGTAGATAGGTCTTAATCCAACTTGTTAAGGACTACTCCACACAAGTTGAACATGACTATACCAGCCTCCTATCTTAATTTCACTCAAGCTCGGGTTAGAACTTATCCCACCACTTAGAGATCACCAAGCACAACAGGTAGATTATATCATATAAACAAATATACAAACATCAAATATACAAATATATACACATAAAAAAGTAGGCCAAACCCATTGAGGACTACTCCTCAGCAGAGTCGCCACTTAATTTTTGTAGCGGTAAGTTCATGACCATCAAGCTATGGATAAGCTTATCGTCAATAAAACCAGAGTCATCACCGTGCTTTTATTGTTTCCAAAGAAAAACGAAAAAGTACGAACAAAACCCAAAGATAATTAGTTTTCAAATCAAAACTAATAAAATGGCAGAGATTATAGGTAAGGGGGTTGGTTACATAGAGGGAACCCTTTTTTATGTATTCATTTGTGTTTGGTATAAAAGATGTTTGAGAAAAATAGATTGGGGGGACGAGAAAATAATTCATTGATTATCCTAAGCACAAAGAATTCATTGTTTAAGTAACAGTTTAAAAATTCAATGGCATAAGGCCAAAGTTTCTAATCATTAAAATAAAGTCTAAGTTTAGAATCATAAGCAGAAAAGTTTTTGAAAAGAGGGAGAGATTCTGAAATTTAAGAAGTGGGAGGAGATGAAGAGACTATCCTAAGCACAAACTTAAAAGTTAAGGGTTAAAAAGATCTGACCAATGGGATGCAATCCGACGGACAAGAATTTCATATAGAAACCCATTTTCCTTTTGACTTTAATCAAGCAATAATCAATAAGCAATGAACACTATCCAGACATCATGAAGATCAAGGAATCAAATAAAGATAGCCACATCCAAGCAAGCAATTCCCATAGCTAGCAGTCTTCTTTGTCTTCCAATGTATCAGATGAAATATTCCTTGATCAACTCAGAACAAAGCATCCGACACAGGGTTAAAATAATAATTAAGCACAAAGACAAAGTAGAAGATGAATTCAAACAAATCCCAAGACTTACATCAGATGAAGACTCAGTCTCAAAATGTTGGCATTGGCCAAGTCCTTTTGTACAGGAATGTTGCCTAATCTTAAGTCTAAAAGTTCAGATCAAGTTCAACAGTCCAACATATTTTTTTTAGTGTTTTTGTTGTTATTAAGTATTTTAAGGTCCTAAGACCACAAACAAAGTCAAAACACACACACAAATATATACAATCACAAGATATGGCTCAAATGAGCAAAGTGAAAATAATATAAACATAAACAAGTTATATGAAATGTAAATGGCAATGAATGATAAATGAATGAAATTTAAATTGCATAAAGTAAATGACTTGAAACAAGAGTTAGTCAAATGTTAATCAAAAGTTAGTCAAGTGTTAGTGGTGATTTTTAATTGATTAATTCATTTTTTGGAGAACACATAAACATTCATTCACAAGTATGAATCCTTAAACCAAGATATCTTCCATGAGAAGGGCCCCAACTTGGATAATTTAACTAGTATGCCACTAGCACCCATGAAAGGAAAAAAGGTCAAGTCTCCACACAATGCCATGAAGAATGGGAGACTTACAATCTCACTTACTAGAATATTATGCCTTGAGGTTCAAATTTAGCTCTATGTTAAGCAATCGTAATTGGACTTATGTAGAAGTCACAACTATCTGATGTCGGGCAATAAAAATTTAGGTGTTAATGCATGTTAGAGATTTGGTATGAAGAATCAAACTCCTAAAACATACTACACACTAAAAGAAAAGATCAAGAGGGGGGGACCTATCTCAGTCATAGTTGTATTGATTCATCCGACACAAAGGTCATTGATGAATCAATTAGCCTTTAGACATTAGAGATTTCATTGGTCAAATGAGGGAATGGGGAAGAATAGGTTTGAAGATGAAGAAGGGGTGGGGGGGGAGATAGAAACACAAATTGATCATGCGAGGAATTTCATCAAATCAAAATCATTCATTCATTTTGGGAGATGAAATGTACATTTCGTCAATCCCCTAAATCCAATGTTTTTGATCCAACAAAAGTCAAATCAACCTTGACCAAGGTCCAAACAGAAAGTCAAACATCACAAGACCATAAAAATGGCTCAATAATATTTTTAAACATTTAATCAATTAAAAATTAATTTAAAATGAATTAAAATATATTTTAATTTGGTTAAAACCTAAAATCCCTTCAAAACACAAAACAAATGGCCAAGGGATTTATCCTACGTCAAAGGATCTAATACAAAAAATTTCACTATTTTTGAAAAGTCAGAAGTATTTTTAAACAATTAAAAATATGCACAAGAACATTTAATTCATGAAAAATATCAAAATTAATCCAAAAAATAATTTTAATTCAGAATATGGAAGAGGAAAATATTTAAAGATTTTTGGTGAAAGTCCTATATTTTTTGGAATAAAAATGAAATTTCTAAGAATTAAATAAAATAGAAGCAATTGAAAGAAAATCATAAATTAAAATAAAAAGCAAAAAAATAATGGTCATCAAATCACCCTCATTAATTGAGGTGGCAGATCTGATGGCCATACACGTGCTATCTATAATGGACTCTAGTCAATGCAGCACACGTGTGGTATTTAAAAGGAATGGCTAACATTAAAACAACTTAACATGATCAGATGGTTATGAGGCCTGCCAACACATCACCGGAGCTAGGGCTCCGGTCTTCTTCTCCGGTGGACCTCACCGGACTGGTCCCCCATCAACCTTCACTAAAATGAAAAACAAGGACATGGATTCAAAGGAAAAATGCTCAGGAGCTCGAATTTGGCCTCAATTTTCTCCAATTCCAAGTATATTGAAAGATACAAGGATTTGAATTTTGAGGATCATGAATTGAGTTACTTCGATTTTACCTCAAAGAAATTCAATCTTGTTGTCTACATTGGTAGGACTTCAGCCAACCAAAAATCAAAGAGAAGGATGAAGAATTGAGAGAGAATCGAAGAGAGAAAGTTTCTAAGAAATCACCTTCGAGGAGCTTGAATCTTGCTGGATCTTGCTTCCAATCGGCCTTGGCTTGACTTCAGAAGCTTGCAGGAAGTGAATTGGAATAAAGAATGGCTTGGATTCTTGGAGTTTCAACTTCAAAATAGAATTGAAATTGAAACTCGATTTTCAATTAAGAATCTTCAAGTTTATCCTTTAATGGTGAAGGGTAGGGTTTCAGGATTAAAGCTTGGGCAAGGTCTTTCCAATTCTGAGCATGAGGCAATGTATTTATAGGTTGAACAATTGATTTCCACACTCTTCCAATCAAATGCCAAAAATAGCAATTCTCACTTGCATGGATGCATGGGCGTGTGATTGAAGGAGAATTGCCATCCAAGGCGCAGCGGAATTTAAAAATTTCTCCATTTAGTGATCCTTACGAATGGGCATGATCAATGATAGAATCGTTACCTCTTGTGGCGATTCGAACCTTTGGTGCGGATCTCTTGTAACGATCAAAACCTTGGATATAAATCCACTGGGCGATCACAAACGTTGAACGATGACAACGTCTCTACTCAGTCCACACGAACGGATTCCTTCAATCGCAGTGCTAGCTGTTATGAATGAAGGCTTTGAGTGAGAGAAAGAGAGATATGAAATTCCAACTCTTCAATTGTGTTGTATTCCCATACAAGGCTTCTACACAAGAGTTCTATTTATAGAACAACTTGTGTGGGCTTCAAGCCAAAAAGCCCACTTGGGTGTATTTTGGCCCATATCTCATAATATGCCAAAATCACTTAAGTATTTGGTACCTTACCATACTTCGTATTCTACTTAAGTACACCGTACCTTACGATGTTCCTTAGTTACTCTATCTCTCATCAATCCGTCCTTTGTGTGTGACCCTATAGGTTTTCGTGACGTTGGCAATTATATAAAATCACACATTTAACATAATAAATAGTGAGCGGTATCTAACAACACATCACTGCTACCCAAGACACGAAAATGTCATGTGATCTCACAAAACCTCCTGTGATAATAATTATGTGTATAATTACCCCTTTTCCCTTATGTCTATATTGAACACAAGGTATAGACCGTGTCATCCTTGTCCAGTTCAAAATTGGGCCCATAGACATTTATCCTATTACGCATGATTGGCAAATTCCATCTAGGACACTCATGTCCCTCAGCATGCTTTGTGGAGTACCCATCAACTGTCTTTATGGTTATCGAGTTACGGACAACGTTGGATCAGCAATAAAGCACTCGACTCTACATCTAGGATCCATAGTGGTTTCAGGTCGAAGAGTGGTATACACTATTATCACCATGAGAATAACTTATGACACTTTGCATAACTTTCTATATAGTATTCTCATAGAGGGTCAATCCGGTATAAATATTACTCTTAATATTCATACCTATGTTTAAGACTTGATAACTCCTTATCCATGATCCATGAGATGTGATCATCAGTCTACAAACATAATAAGTCTTAATGCTTTAATGTTATCCCACTTCACACTAAAGCTCGACTACAGATACTTTAAGAGTAGTGTCCTTATGTTTAATGTGTTCTCATGATTAAGTCACACTTAATAAATTAAACGGACTATCTATTCCAGGGACTTTATTAATCAACCATAATAAAGAAAATGCTTTTTATTATTAATAAATAATTCGATACAAGTACCAAAAGTATTGGCCTCTAGGGCTTACACCAACAATCTCCCACTAGCACTAGAGCCAATCAGGCATACCCCTTATGCCCATTGATCTAGTATGGCCATCATGCTTCTGCTGCGCAAGAGGCTTTGTCAGTGGGTCAGCAATATTGTCAAGTGTAGGTACTTTACATATTTTCACATCTCCTCTATCTATTATCTCTCGAATGAGATGATAACGCCTAAGTATGTGTTTAGATCGGTCGTGAGATCTAGGCTCCTTAGCTTGTGCGATAGCACCATTGTTATCACAATAGAGACCAATGGGATCCACAATGCTAGGGACTATGCCAAGTTCACTAATGAACTTCCTGATCCAAACAGCTTCCTTTGCTGCACTTGAGGCAGCAATATACTCGGCCTCGATTGTAGAATCAGCAACTGTATCTTGCTTTGAACTTTTCCAGCTTACAGCGCCACTGTTCAAGCAAAACACATAACCAGATTGTGATCTAAAGTCATCCTTATCTGTCTGGAAGCTAGCATCGGTGTAACCAATTACAGCCAATTCTTCCTGACCTCCATATATCAAGAATGAGTCCTTAGTCCTTCTCAAGTACTTAAGGATATTCTTGACAGCTACCCAATGGGCATCATCAGGATCAGATTGGTACCTACTCGTTGCACTTAAAGCATACGAGACATCTGGTCGAGTACACAACATGGCATACATGATAGATCCTATTGCAGATGCATATGGAATCTTTTCATGCGATCCCTTTCTTCCTTAGTTGAAGGGGATTGTGCTTTTGACAGACACATGCCATGTTGCATAGGTATGAATCCTTTCTTGGAATCATGCGTATTAAAGCGTCTCAGCATTTTGTCTATGTATGTACTCTGACTTAGGCCAAGCAGTTTTCGTGATCTATCTCTATAGATTCCGATTCCTAATATATAGGCTGCTTCACCTTGGTCCTTCATAGAAAAACATTTCCCCAACCAAGTCTTTACTTGTTGCAGGGTAGGGACATCGTTTCCAATGAGTAATATGTCATCTACATATAATACCAGGAAAATGATCATGCTCCCACTAACCTTCTTGTAGACACAAGGCTCATCTTCGTTCTTGATGAATCCATATTGTTTTACCGTTTCATCAAAACAAAGATTCCAGCTTCTAGAAGCTTGCTTCAATCCATAGATTGATCTTTGTAGCTTACATATCTTTTGGGCTTCTTCTGGTATGTCAAATCCTTCAGGCTGTGTCATGTACACATCCTCAAGAAGATTTCCATTAAGAAAAGCAATTTTGACATCCATCTGCCATATTTCATAATCATGATATGCAGCGATAGCAAGTAAAATCCGAACAGATTTAAGCATTGCAACTGGTGAAAAGGTTTCATCATAGTCAACACCATGAATTTGTTTATATCCTTTTGCAACCAGTCTTGCTTTATAGGTATGTACCTTACCGTCCATGTCAGTCTTCCTTTTGAAGACCCACTTGCATCCTATAGGATTAACTCCTACAGGAGGCTCTACCAAGGTCCAAACTTGGTTTGTGTACATGGAATCCATTTCAGATTTCATGGCTTCTAGCCACTTCTCAGACTCGGGACCAGTTATGGCCTCTTGGTAGGTCACAGGCTCATCTTGATCCATGAGTAATACATCACCTTGATCTGTTATGAGATATCCATATCTCTCAGGTAGGTGACGTATCCTGCTTGACCTACGCTGGTCTTGTTCTACTTGAGCAGGTTGCTCTTCCATAACCACTTATGTTTCCTGCTCTAATTCCTCCATAGGTGTATCGATGCTTTGTGATTCTTGAATTTCATCAAGCTCTACTTTCCTCCCACTGGTTCCTTTGGAAATAAAATCCTTTTCTAGGAAAACTCCAGTTCGAGCGACAAACACTTTGCCCTCAGAAGGATTGTAGAAGTAATACCCTCTTGTTTCTTTAGGATACCCCACAAATAAGCATCTGTCAGATTTGGGCTCAAGCTTAGTTGAAATTTGTCGTTTCACATAAACTTCGCAACCCCAAATCTTCATGTAAGACATATATGGTTTCTCACCACTCCATATCTCATATGGTGTCTTCTCAACCTTTTTAGATGGAACACAGTTAAGTGTGTAAGCTGCTGTCAACAGCGCATGTCCCCAAAAGGAGTTTGGAAGATCGGCGTGACTCATCATGGATCGGACCATGTCCAACAGGGTTCGATTTCTTCTCTCAGATACACCATTCCATTGGGGTGTTCCAGGAGGAGTGAGTTGGGATAGGATCCCACACTCTTTCAGATGGTCATCAAACTCTAGGCTTAAATACTCACCACCTCGATTTGATCGAAGAGTTTTAATATTCTTACCTAGTTGGTTTTGTACTTCATTCTTGAATTCCTTGAACTTTTCAAAGGACTCTGATTTGTGTTTCATTAAATACACATAACCATATCTACTGAAATCATCAGTGAATGTGATGAAGTACTGAAAACCTCTTTTGGCTGGTATGTTCAGTAGTCCACATACATCAGTATGTATGAGGGCCAAAAGATCATTAGCTCTTTCACCTTTTCCTGTGAATGGAGACTTTGTCATCTTTCCAATTAAACAAGATCTGCATGTCTCATATGATTCATAATCAAAAGAGTCCAACAGTCCATCTTTATGGAGTTTGGAAATGCGTTTCTCATTTATGTGGCCTAATCGACAATGCCAAAGGTAAGTTGGATTTAACTCATTAGGTTTCATCCTTTTAGTATTAATGTTATAAACTGGCATTTCAAGATCAAGGATATATAATCCATTGTTCATTTGAGCAGTAGCATAGAATATATCATTCAAATAAATTGAACAATAATTGTTCTTTATTATGAATGAAAAACCGAACTTGTCCAAACAAGAAACGAAAATAATGTTCCTGCTAATTGCTGGTACATAATAACAGTTCTCTAACTGAATTATTAAACTACTAGGTAAAGTCAATTCATAAGTTCCTACGGCTAAGGCAGCAACCTTTGCTCCATTGCCAACTCGTAGATCGACTTCACCTTTTGCCAAATCTCTACTCCTTTTTAGTCCATGCACATTTATACAAATGTAAGAACCGCATCCAGTATCTAATACCCATGATGCAGAAGTAGATAAATTTATTTCAATAACAAAAATACCTGAAGCTGGAGTCTCTACTCCATTCTTCCTATCTTCCAGGTACTTTGGGCAGTTCCTCTTCCAGTGTGCGGTCTTACCGCAACAGAAGTAGGTGCCTTCTTTTTCTATCCTTCCACTAGGCTTCAAAGCAGCAATAGTGGGTTTGGGTTTGGCAACTTCCTTGCCTTTCCCTTTATCATGTTTGAGGACAATCCTCATGTTTCGGTACCAATCCAGAAAATTTGTCCCAGACAATTTTTCCTTCCCAAGGTTTGATCGTAATATGTTGTTAGAGGTGTTTGTTGTCATGGTTATCTACATAAGGATTAATGAAAATATAAGTATCATTGACATATTTAATTAGGCCTTTAATTAAACATGCTCCCACTATTTTATTCAAAACAAATGACCCTCATCATTTGATTCGGAAAATCCCGTTGGAAGATTTTCTAGTGGGTCGAGATCCATATTTCACTTCGTTCTAAGTCCGCGTAGGCGGATTACACAAAACTAGGTTATTTAGGTAGGAACTCCTTCCAATTGTATCTCATACAACTCTCGAAAATTTCAGTTGGGTGAATAACTCCTTATTCCAATCCATCATATGGATCATTCCCAACTCTTGCTTCTAAACATATATATAATCTTACTATAATTTGTTTAGTTAAGTTTGACCCATTGTTTTAACAGTTGGATATTACAATTATCCCATCGCACCTTACTAATATAGAACATGCACCTCACGTAGGCGAAACCTACATTATTCGATACTAGTCTTGATGAGTGTTAAAACTTGGAAAGCATAATGTAGCGGTGTATTCGTCGCTATATGATTTATCGATTAAACCACAAGCTAAGAGATACATTGAAATTTCGAGTCGCCACCGCACTTTTATTTATCCAAAGGACTGGCTAAAAAGCGAACAAAAGCCTAAGAAGTTTTACACGTAGAAAACTAATAAAAAGATCAGAGATTCTGGGTAAGGGGTAAATTACGCAATGGGAAGGTGTTAGGCACCCACTACGTCCTAGGTACTCCTAGGGAACCCTTTTCACACTTGTTGTAAAAGATTGTTATTTGTTATGACATATGTATTGTGCAAACATGATTGGGATGATGAGCAAAGAATATACAATTTATTAGGTTATTGGGTTCGAACGGATGAACCCGTTGCCTACGTACCTTCCATCAAAGGTAAGGATCAGAACGCCGTAGTTCGGCTAAAAGATTTCCAAAAGTTGGTGGATTCAGTTTTAAACACAAGCGCTGAGGCTTTTCATTATCAATGG
Organism: Lathyrus oleraceus; assembly: GCF_024323335.1. NCBI lineage: Eukaryota > Viridiplantae > Streptophyta > Magnoliopsida > Fabales > Fabaceae > Lathyrus > Lathyrus oleraceus. The sequence goes on along the minus strand of NC_066582.1, from coordinate 355,067,581 downwards.
GAGAACACTCGACCAAAAACAACATCCACCATGCGAGGATAGCTTCGACGTACTAGAGGGGTTAGCCCTGTTTGAAGTACGGAAGTCTTACTGTCGACTCACTAAGGATAGGCAAGATTTACATCAACCACAAAGATAATTGAAACCTATGGCTAATGTGAAAAGATTAACAATGGACAGAGCCAAAACAAGTGAATGAGTGAAGTTAATTGATTGTGATTATGAAAAGTGAAGTCAGAGTATGATTAAGATTGATTCGAAAGAAGTATTATGAAAATGGAGTTTAAAAAGGTCAAGGACTTGAGGTCCAGGTTTTTAGTTAGAAAAACACGAAGATGTTTGCACAACACTTATGTCAAATTTGAAAGATACTGTGTGAAAAGGTTTAGGACATAATGAATGATGAATGGATGAGGATGGATAGTAAAACTTCTTAGAAGGTTCACTTCTTGAAATCATATGGCAGATGATTCAAGTGTGTCCTTTGGAATAGCAATGAATAACAAACAAACAAAGCAAAAGAAAGACGGATACCGGATGCCAATCAATGGTCTTATACCAATCTCCTAAAACAAAACGGGATATCAGAAGCCACTCAATGGTCTTACACTAATCTCCTAACAAAGAAAATAAAAGGCGGATACCGGATACCAATATATGGATTTACACCAGTCTCCTAAAACAGAAATGGATATCAGATGCCACTCAATGGTCTTACACCAATCTCCTCAAAAGAACAACAAAGATGAGAAATGGAAGTTAACTGCCAATCTGTCTGGACTTAGGTTAACTCCACAGTATGATCCTAGGAATACAAATGCCAACTTGCAGGGACTTACAGTTGCAACCTCACATAAACAGAGAAAGCGAAACATGGATGTCAGATGCCAATCTGTCTGGGCTTACTCTAACATACACAGTATGATCCTAGGAATACAAATGCCAACTTGCAGGGACTTACAGTTGTATCCTCACATACAATCAAATAAATGTATCAAGCAAAGATAAGATGAGTGGCCAAGGTGATGGTCTTATACTCACTTCCATATCATAGGAGCAATGGCCAAAGAAATGGACTTACAATTGTCCTCAATGGGTAAACAGCAATGATAGCACACAAGCAAATGAGATGATGGTGCATTGATGAACAATTAATGATGATGAGTGCACAAAGCATGAAAGCAAACATGTGTATGAAGCAATCAATCAATCAATCAATATCAAACAGCACACTCTATAGCCAGACAAGGGGGCTCATACAAGAAGGTTAGGCACTGAGGCCAACTGTAATAGGGTAAATGTCGCTCTTAACCTTGCCATTGAGAGGCTAAGGTGAAGCAGATGAAAAGGAGATGAGGGGTGTGCCTCATTGCTTCTATCCCTGATTAGAGAGAGCATCAAAGGAAGTGTGGGAGTTCAGAAAGTAGGAACTCTCTCCACATTATTGACTCGATTAGATCTTTGGGTATTTATCTCAATGCTTCAACCATGTAATGGGAGCAAAGAGAGGACACACTGAATAGTGGGGGATAGATTGCTTATCCCTACCTTCCACCAATTGCCTTTCTTGAAGGACTTTTCCTGCTTGGGACAAATATAAACAAACACAGGCATTGCCTCTTAAGGAGGACTTCAGACAGTTTGCCCGGTCAAATAACAGACCGGGTCTCCAGACTACATGAAGAAGAAGGGTTTATACCTCAAAGCAAATGCTAAAAAGCAAAGCAAGCAATCAAGTTCAAAGAACTTAGGCAACTAAAGTACCTGAAAAAGTCAAACCAATTAGTAAACAAATCAACAGTCAAAATCAAAAGCAAATGGATAAACATAAGTCAACCACAGAGGGATCAATTGTGCAAGGCACAAAGACTCAAGCATATGAGTCAACCTACAAAACAAGTGTTAGCACATGATAAACAAACCAACTCAATCAAAATTGAAAGGTCTTTGGGGCATTGGTGCTCAACCTGAAACAGATGAACTCAACATAAGCTTAGAAGACCACTAGGACTAGCCTAGGGTCAAAGATGAAAGAAAAAAGTCAAGGCAGCAAGGAAAAGTCAACCCAAACCAAGTCTAAACATTCAAGAATCATTCTCAATTGGATTCATAATTATATCATGCATCATGGTCATTTCATATGCAAAAGGATGCAAAGCATGGCAAGAGAAGCATACAAAAGTCAACAGCAAAGACTTCATTCAAAATTCAACTCAAACAATCTCAAAAATTATGAAATAAATCACACTCAATCCTAACATCTAACATGGTATACATGTAAAATTTCATGGCACTTGGATGAGAGGAAGGCAGTCAAATAAAATCATGAAGTCAAACCAAATTCAAGTAAGCATGGTGAAAGTCAACAAGCATGGGTCAACTTCAAAAAATCATATCAATTTGAAAACAGAAGAGAAATGAATGAGATTAACACCAATGCAAAGCTCAAAGAGTCTAGTTATCACATATGAAATTTCATGATCATACAATAAGATTTGAGAATTTCACAAAGGATTTGGCAAGGCATAGCACAAAAAGTCAACAAAGGACCAAGTATGGAAGAAAATTCTCAAATAAATGGAAAAACAGCATGATTAATTCAAAAAAAATTCATACACAAACTAGACATGTGATAGATGGTTCATGCAAAATTTGGGGTCAATTGGATAAGAGGAAGCATGTGAACAAAAATTGGGAAAATGCATGATCATGGTATAGCACCAAATGTAACACATAACTTCAGAAAATCATAACTCTCAATCCACAAATGATAAATGCACAAACTTTATATGGAAATGAAGGTCAATGTGTCTAGTTTCACCACAAAAAATTTCAAAGGCATTGGATATAACATGAGTATTTCACAATTGAAATGGCACAATGTATCACTTATGCACACATGTGAAGAAAATAATTATCATTAAAAATCCAGACAATGAAAAATTAATTAAAATTCACAATAAAATAGAGGATACACTTGTGATCATGATGGAAAAAATTTCATAATTTTTGGAGTTGAAATGAATTTAAAATGAATTTGGCAAGTTGATGAACATTTGGATGGAACATGAGCAAATAAGCATGGCATATGGGGTCAACCAAGTCAACGGATGGCAATTGTGTAAATAGTGAAGTCACTTAATTAAACTACAGCGTTTTGATGAGGGAAATGAAATGTTCCTATTGGCTCTCAGCCAATGGAACAGTAGAGCGCAGCTAAAAAGCTCAAATTGCTGGTTTTAGAAACCCTAAGGTTTGCAGCATGGCAAAAGCATAGCACAAAAGCAGCACACAAACTCGACCAGCAACAACATCATGAACAAAACATCAACCAGCATCAACAAATAATCATGGCATGGTGTAGTGGGTTTCAAGCAACATGTAACAAACAGCAACCAACACAACATGAATTGGAGTTCTGGAAAAAAACATGAGGGTTTATCACAACAGCAGGGTATAGCATCATGTTCATCAATCATCATCAATCGAAGTTCTATCATGGCAAACCACATGGCAGTTTAAACAACATCATTATGCCACATTAACTAACAACAAACAAACAAGATTATGAGAAAATTCTGGACAGGGAAGGTTTTGGAAACAGCAGCAGGGTTCAGCAATAGCAGCATGCATTCATCATCATCATATCAAACAAAACAAACAACAGCAACAACATGTTTCATGGATTTTCTGGTCATGATGTTTGGTTCAAATAACAGCAGCAGGGTTTAACTAGCATGGCAGCTCATGTTCATCATTAACATCAACCAAAAATTATGAACAACCAAAACATAAACAGAATCATCAATAATCATGACCTATGAAACACCATTAACATGTACATCAACTAACAACCGAACACACATAATCATGAATTCATGTACTGGGCCGAGTAGGGTTCAATACAACAGTGTATATGTTCAACATCAATGCTCAAAATCATCAGACAGCAACCAAAACACGCAAATCACACCACAGCATGGTATTGGCTCTCACACAACTAAAGCAATAGTAAGCCACTACATTCATGTAAATTTCTGGCAAGGACAAGTATTTTAACAGCAGCAAAACACATTCATCATCCAATGTCCATCACCAAATCAAGCAAAACAAACAACAGCACATAGCAGCATAGCATTTGGCAATGTGTAGCAGCAGGCAATCAACAGCATACAGCACAATCAAATGGATTTTTAGGACAATGTTCATAAGGCTCAAAACAGCAGGGCAAGCTTCATCATTCAACTTCAACATCATGAACAACAAACATAAACCAACATCAAAAGTCAAACATGGCCATGACATTCTATCCCCATGCAACATTTGAGAACAACTAAACAGCAACAAACATGGGATTTTTCTGGTGCAGGGTAATGTTCGAACAACAACATACATTCAACATTCTCATGCAACTTGAAATTTCGAAATTGTACAGAAATCCCAATCAAGTACACCAATAGCCTCAGCATACATCAAACAACAAAAATGTGGCAAGGGTTTTCATGAAATCACACATATGTGAGCAAATCGATGGAGAATGCATTTGTACACAAAAATGAAACTCAAGATTTCTTGGCCAAAACACAACCAAATCAAGCATGCTTTAGTTCATTAGAACCAGCTCAAAAAGATCTTTCAGAAATACATCATGGCATGGCAAAAGAAGGGATTCGAAAACTTACTTAGTTTTGAAGCAACTCAAGATGCAGTGAGGTATTGATGGTACAGGCTTGAAACAGATGAAGAGAGTGCCTTAGAATGATGGATGGTGAACCTTTTTTAGCTCAAGAATGTCTAACCACATTCAACTTTCGATTTGCCATGGAAATGCTCCTAGAGAAAACAGAACTCAAGCTGCAAAACAGGTGGTGAATAATGCTTGCAAAAGGTTCTAAGTGGTGATTATAGCTTGGTGGAAACAAGGATGCTCGAAGGTTCTGAAGGGTTTTTGCAGAATTTCGTTTTGGCCCCAAAATGCAAGATGAGAGTGTGTGTGTATTCTGTATGGTGGCTGTCCAAAACTAGGGTTGGATTCAGAAAATGAAGGCTTATATGTGATCTGTTTTAGGTCCTTAATCCATGTTGTAAATTGGTTTAGTGTTAATGCACTCATTTGCATTTTTGCTAAGTGGAAGAATGTGGAACATGGAGGGTGCAAGCTGGCTCGAGTGGGCTTTGGCCAGGCTGTAAGCAGACCTTCACAGCTGCTGTTTTGGTTGTACATCTGAAATGCTGTACTGGTTTTACTCTTTTGAAGCCATTTGCATATTTGTCCATTTTGCAATAAGTGAAAGAAGGGGTGTGATGGCTTGGTCGAATGGGCCTGAAATGAGCAGGAAAAAGACTTTCCAATTTGCTATTTGTGGTTTGTACATGAACTGCTGTACTTGATTCTACTTATTGAAACCATTTTGCAAAATTGCCAAGTTTGCATTTTTATCCAAAATTGTGGTATGGTGATGAAATGTGCATGAATTAGGACTTGAGGCAAGTTTCAAATGTGATTTTAAACCTTTCCCAATTGGCCAATTGATGAAAAAAGTCTTAATTCAAAAAGTCAAAGTTTGGTCAAACTTTGAATTTAAATGCAAAAGGTCCAAAAATGCCATTTTGAATGGTAAGGTTTTAGGTTATGAAATTTATATTTTTGGAAAGAGGATGAAAAATGTGGTGTGTAGGAAAAAACCCCACCAAATTTGGCCTTATGGTTTGAGAGATATGGCTTGTTGAAGTTCAAAAATTGATGAAAATGAATTGATCATATCTTGACAACCACACATGGGATTTGAGAGTTCTTGGACTTTTTGAAAATGGGAGAACAAGATCTTCAACTTTCATGTTGGGCAAAAATTCATTTGAAGCTTGTATCATGATGTAAGTTTAAGATCAAGAAGTTTCCATTTTTGGCAGTTGAAATTACAGGTCCACTTTCTATTTCTGGAAAATTTCTGATTTCACTTGATTTTCTTCCATGATGAGGTTGAACATGATAGATGAGGCTTGTACAAGCATGAATGAGCTTCTTCAGATCAATTCTATTCATCAAATCTCTGATTAAATCAACCGTTGACCAATTTTGACTTTTCTAGGGTTTTGGATGACTGGACCACTTCTGATGAATTCCAAGCCCTAATTCCTTGAGAACTTGTTTTCAAATGATGTCACAAGTTGTATGAACTCTTGATTATGGATCATGGTGCCCAAATTCTGCAAGAATGGCCACCATCCATTGCTTTGACTGACTGTTGACTGTCTTTGACCTAATCGCTGATGATTGCTTCAACTGCAAGCAACAAGGTTAGACTGACAATATTTTTGTACTTTTTGAATGACAAACATATGAAAGCAAAGATATACAAATGCAAAGTATGCTTGGTGATCAAGAAACCAACCACAAGGCAACCTACCCACTAGGAGGGAAGCAAAGGCATGCAATGATCCTTGAGGCCATGATATGATATGATATGGGCCATGAGGGATCTTAGGGCCAAAATTGGGGTCTTACACATAAACTTAATATTTAATTTGAGGGAATTGCAATTTTTCTGATCTCACCGGCTTGTTTATCATATAAACCGTCTCTCACATGCATCAACATACATTCACATGCATCAACATACATACAAATAAAATGAAACAGTTATGGCCCCTAGCGCAATTGTTCTCCCAGGCCAATGAGAGAACCTAAGCTAACCTACAACGATCTAAGCTTCTCCAAGCAAGATCTTCAAGGTTGTCCTCCTTTGGCACTGACTTCTTTGCTTTATTCATATCATTACATTACATAAAAGAAACTCGTTTTACATACGAGGGAGTGAGATGAGAAAAGAAGTTACATTTGGGAGATTAAGCGAGAGGCACGACACGCAGGTCGTATTTTAAAACCCAAAGCAGAATAAAGGAAAACTAAGGCCATAATCGATCACCACAAGACAATAATAAACACTTTATTATTATTAATAATTCCGTTAATTAATTAAAACCAAATTAAATCTCGACGACCGATCACCACATTTTAATGAACAATTCATTTAAAATCGATGTCGCTTTTCGCATCAACACTTGATACTTTTAAAGCACTGAGTTAGTCGAATGGGTGAATTTTGCCTTGCGTTAACCGGTTAACCATATGCGTTAACCGGTTAACACTGTTTGAAATCTGTTAGAAAATTCTTTTCTGCCTTGCGTTAACCAGTTAACCAAATGCGTTAACCGGTTAGCACTGTTTGAAATTCTCTTGGAAAACTGTTTTCCGCCTTGCGTTAACCGGTTAACCAAATGCGTTAACCGGTTAACACTGTTTGAAAAATAAAAAAAAATTATTTCGTATTGCGTTAATTGGTTAACCATATTCGTTAACCAGTTAACACTGTTCCAAAAGCGTTTAGAAAGCACAACTCTTGTGCAGTCAAACCCCAATCGCATAACTCACTGACAACACAACCCTTGTGCCATCACTAACCCTGATGCACCAATTTCAGACCGTCAAACACATCTCGATTGTTAATTCAGTATGATTGATCAACACGTCATTGCTTCACCATACTAATGTCAGATCAAGAAGCAAACGACCATTGATCGCTCAAAGCAAAACAATCATTGAGTGTTTGAATGAACGAAACGAGAACACTATATCATATATAATGTATTTTGCATTAGGATTACATATATCATATATATGTAACTTGATCGATCTCAATTTAATCTTTGATTCATTCTGTCTTTAATGATATTAATACAGAACAAAAACAGTTATCAGATTCATGGTTTCGTAAGTGGCTCTGATACCACTGAAGGAGAATTGCCATCCAATGCGCAGCGGAATTTAAAAATTTCTCCATTTAGTGATCCTTACGAATTGGCATGATCAGTGATAGCATCGTTACCTATTGTGGCGATTCGAACCTTTGGTGCGGATCTCTTATAACGATCAAAACCTTGGATACAAATCCACGGGGCGATCACGAACGTTGAACGATGACAACGTCTCTACTCAGTCCACACGAACGGATTCCTTCAATCGCAGTGCTAGCTGTTATGAATGAAGGCTTTGAGTGAGAGAAAGAGAGATACGAAATTCCAACTCTTCAGTTGTGTTGTATTCCCATACAAGGCTTCTGCACAAGAGTTCTATTTATAGAACCACTTGTGTGGGCTTCAAGCCAAAAAGCCCACTTGAGCGTATTTTGGCCCATATCTCATAATATGCCAAAATCACTTAAGTATTTGGTACCTTACCATACTTCGTATTCTACTTAAGTACACTGTACCTTACGATGTTCCTTAGTTACTCTATCTCTCATCAATCCGTCCTTTGTGTGTGACCCTATAGGTTTTCGTGACGTTGGCAATTATATTAAATCACACATTTAACATAATAAACAGTGAGCGGTATCTAGCAATACATCACTGCTACCCAAGACACGAAAATGTCATGTGATCTGACAAAACGTCCTGTGATAATAATTATGTGTATAATTACCCCTTTTCCCTTATGTCTATATTGAACACAAGGTATAGACCGTGTCATGCTTGTCCAGTTCAATATTGGGCCCATAGATATTTATCCTGTTACGCAGGATTGACAAATTCCATCTAGGACACTCATGTCCATCAGCATGCTTTGTGGAGTACCCATCAACTGTCTTTATGGTTATCCATTTACGGACAACGTTGGATCAACAATAAAGCACTCGACTCTACATCTAGGATCCATAGTGGTTTCAGGTTGAAGAGTGGTATACACTATTATCACCATGAGAATAACTTATGACACTTTGCATAACTTTCTATATAGTATTCTCATAGCGGGTCAATCCGGTATAAATATTACTCTTAATATTCATACCTATGTTTAAGACTTGATTACTCCTTATCCATGATCCATGAGATGTGATCATCAGTCTACAAACATAATAGTCTTAATGCTTTAATGTTATCCCACTTCACACTAAAGCTCGACTACAGATACTTTAAGAATAGTGTCCTTATGTTTAATGTGTTCTCATGATTAAGTCACACTTAATACATTAAACAGACAATCTATTCCAGGGACTTTATTAATCAACCATAATAAAGAAAATGCCTTTTATTATTAATAAATAATTCGATACAAGTACCAAAAGTATTGGCCTCTAGGGCTTATACCAACAGTGATAAGCCCATGAAGTGATGTCAAAAGGTCCAAAGTTGATCATGAGTGATGCTGAAATTATGTCATGAAGCCATGCATTTGGAATTTGGGAAATGGTAATGAGATTCATCCAAATGGAACCTTGAAGAAAAGCCATACACAAGTCATTAAATACTTTTCCAAATAAAGTGATTTTGGACTTTTTAGAAAGTTGAGATTAAGAGGAACAACTTTCATGGTTAACACTTTTCCATTTGAAGCTTGGATCATGATGAATTTTGAGGTGGAAGTTTGGGAAATCAAACATAATTGAAAATTTTCTAAGTACCAAGTCAAAGTTCACTTCTTCCAACTTGAATGACTTTTGCTATGGGCTTCAAATGGAAACAGTTTCTTCATAAAAGTTGTATCTCTTTCAAAAATATTAAATTGGGTCACAAATTTGACCTCATTTGGATTTGACATGAAGGAGTTATGCATTTTAGAAGTTTAGGAAAATTGCTTGTTCAATGGTATTGACCCAAAATGATCTATAATGTCTCCTTGTGGAACATTCCCTTACAAGTTGAATTTAAAGTTTCTAAAAGAATAAAAGTCGGAGAAGACATCTTGAATTTGATCATGAAACTTATATGGACTTCATCTTATAAAACATGAGCAAGTTATGGTCCTTGGAAATTAAGCCATAAAAAATGAATTTCCAAGAAAAACTAGATCTTGACCTCAACATTAAAGTTGTTTGTAATGTCATAAGGAGTAACGTTGATCTTGGAATAATTTTGATATGACAAAATTTGTAGGAGATAGGGTCTAGTGAACCCCAGTTTTGACCAGTTGACTTTCTCTGGTCAACCACCATGAACCAACTTGCAAACTTGAATTTATTTTGATCTATTGGACTCATGGAGGATCATATATGTATAAGATAATGTATAATGAATTATCCCTTGATATATTTGATTAAATGTTAAAGAAACTTGTTTAGGAAGTCACACAAGATACCCAGATGAATTAGGTCTACCAAGGCAAACAAGCTTCAAATTCTTAATGAATTCTTGATCAAAATGATAAATGAAGAACATGGGGACCCATATATGATGTTTAGAACCAATGTGAACCGTCTCTTGATTGATCTCCTTGCATTGAGGGTCTCAAACCCTAGATATCAGCTTGATGAGGCATTGGTGGATGTACATATTACCTACAAAAGAAACAAAGCTATACATAGACATATTTTTGGTATTTTGGTTAGTAAATAATTAAAATAAAGCATGATACATATCAAATGTGCTTGGTGATCTCTCCACGTACAAACCCAATGAATGAGGGGTAAGAAGGATGTCAAGTTGTGATCCCAAAGACAATGCATATGATGAGATATCATGAGGGATCTTAGGGTCAAAATTGGGGTCTTACATGTCCTTTGAGGACATAGCACCGAATATTAAAGCCAATCCGTTGCCTCCTCATGGAAACACCTCTTTAAATATGGTGGACGGTTGTCCCAGTGAATTCAGAGTTTATGAAGTTCTTCACATCCGAGGATCGTTGGTGGTAATTCATAAGGATATATGCTTGGTTAGTGAATGTGAACATGACCATGATGGATGTGTAATTTGCAGTGTGAATCCTTGAGGGTGTGTAATTGTCAAGAGGGATATTCAAAGACCGATGGATAAAGGTCTTATTCAAATCAACCAGTCCCGAAATCAGGGAAATGATGTGAATGTGTTAGTACTCGTGTTCAAAACCCCTGCGCGGGTAGTTATTCAATTTGATAATAGCAACAAAAATAATGACAACATATTGGTATCGCCGTTGGTTGTACGGTTAGCGGGCCCCGTCCCATATTCATCCGATAAAGCTGTGCCATACAAGTAAATGCCACCATGATAGAAAATGGTTAATAGGTTCCTCTTCTAGTTGCAGATTCAGTGGTGAATATCGCAGACATAGTGAAGGTGACCCGTAGTGGTCTTATGTTCAGGTTTTTCCTAAAGTTGTGGAAGATGTATCAGTGGGTAAGAAGGTAGAGGTTCCTGCAGTTGATCCAGTTAGTGCTCCAACGTGTCAGTCTGGTGAATCCAACAAGTTGAAAACTAACGATGATGATGAGGTGTTGCGCCTGATTAAGAGACGTGAATTTAACATTGTGGAGCAGCTGCTTCAAACGCCGTCAAAAATTTATGTGTTGTCATTACTGATGAATTCTGAGGCACACAGGGAAGCTTTGTAGAGAGTGTTGGAACAAGCTTATGTTGAACACGATGCTACTGTGGATCAGTTTGACCATATTGTTGCCAACATCACTTCTTGTAACAACTTGAGCTTTTATGATGAAGAACTTCCTGAGGAAGGTAGAAATCACAACTTGGCGCTCCATATTTCAATGAATTGCAAGGAGGATGCTTTGTCCAATGTTTTGGTTGACATTGGTTCGTCGCTGAATATGTTGCCAAAGTCAACTCTATCAAGAATATCCTATCAAGGCGCCCTGATGAGGTACAATGGTGTAGTTGTCAAAGCGTTCGATGGTTCTCATAAAACCGTCATCAAAGAGGTGGACCTTCCAATTAAGTTAGGTCCGATTGATTTTCAAATTACTTTTTAAGTAATCGACATTCACCCGGCCTACATATGCTTGTTGGGGAGGCCTTCGATCCATGAATCTGGCGGTGTAACATCTATTTTGCACCAGAAGGTAAAATTTTTGAAGAACGACAAGCTTGTCGTTGTTGGTGGTGCGAAAAAATTATTAGTAAGCCATTTGTCATCCTTTACTTATGTAGATGGTGAAAAAGAGATTAGAACGTTGTTCCAAGCCTTATTTGTTGCTGATGAATTGAAGAAGGCTGGGTCACCCATGTCTTCTTTAAAGGATGCCAAAGAGGTTGTTCAGACTGGTAACACCGACATATGGGGTCGCGTGGTAGAAGTCATTGAGAATAAGAGTAGAGCAAGGATGGGATTTCAGCAAGGGCCATTCAACGCCAATGTCAAGGTTATGCAACCAGTTTTCCGCAGTTGAGGGTTCATTCACAAGAATGATCAACACTTAGCTACCATTATTGAAGATGGTGATGAAGACGAGACTTGTGCCAACTGGGTAACACACGGCCAGACTTGCAACAACTTGATTACTGTTGATGTTCCTGTTGTTATGCACCATTCTAAGTAATTTGTTTTTATTATTTTAAGAAAAATTCTTCTCCTATGCCTAAGGGAGAAGTGAAACATTGTTGGGAATTAATAAAGTACAATTTTATTCATCCACATCTATGATGTTTGTTTTTACTTTTTGCTTTTTCTGAAAATGATAATCACAAAGAACATAAATAAATAATAAACTTTCCATCTGCATAATATTTGTTTGCACTCCACTTCTCTAAAATCAAAATATCAAATCATTATGCATGTTGGTTCTCAAACCCATTGAATGTAATGGTCCTACTCCCTCTCCAAACTTTGATTTCCCTGTGTTTGAAGCTGAGGAAGAGAATATTGATGAAGAAGTATCTGATGAGTTATTTCGTTTCCTTGAGCACGAGGAAAAATACATTCAACCGTTTGAAGAGTAGACTGAATTAGTCAACTTGGGTTCAGAGGATGATGTATAGGAAGTCAAGATTGGGTCTCAACTGTGTCCAGAAGCTAAGAAGGGGTTGATTGATCTTCTTCAAGAGTATTCTGATATGTTTGCTTGGTCCTGTAGCGGGGTATTCATTACCATTAGGGATATTGACTAAATCCAAGGTAAATCATACAAGTCGAGTCGCCACCGCACTTCTATTTATCCAAAGTAATGGTTAGAAAGCGAACAAAAACCTAAAAGTTTTGTCGAATCAAAAACTAGTAAAAATGTCAGAGATCTGGGTAAGGGGGTTGGTTATGCAATGGGAAGGTATTAGGCACCCAAAGCATCCTAGGTACTCCTAGGGAGTCCTTTTCACATTTGTTGCAAAAGTTGTTGTTTTTTGTGAAAATTTATTTGTGCAAACACGACTGAAGGGATGAGAAAAGCGTGTATGTTTATCTAATGTACTACTTACTAAAAGAAGTGTCAAAAGAAAATGACTCGCACGGACGTCGCATCCACTCCATACGTATCTCATCTGAATCTGAGAATCAGAGTCTTCGTAGCTCGGCTACCTATGGGTTAAAGAGGAGTGTGCTCGCTAAGACATCGCGTCTTATGTCTACGTATCTCATCTGGGATGAAAATCAGAGCAAAACGTAGTTCGACCAACTACGGGGTAAGGGTTGTGTTTTGGGGTGAACGACGTTACTACGCAATCTACCGGATGCTCGACCTTTGGAGACTTACTCACCTGTAGTAGAAGGAGATAACATGTTCTTAGGAGAAGAAAAATCAATGAGTTTGGGGTGTTTAGGGATGCTCATGCAAAAAGGCAGTCCTAGATGAAGGAACCGCGCTACCTTAAATGACATGCCACGAGAGGCTATACGAAACCTAAGAAATCGGTAACATGCGGGAAAAGTAAAGGGATCGAGAGATCTACCGTACGGATAAAGATCCGAAGTAACAGCAATTAGATAAATAAGAAACCCAGAGATCTCTCAAGCTAGCACCATCAAAGAAAGTGAGTCAGTACAGGTAATCGGAATAAATCTCCAGGTGGTATCCCACAAATAAAGTGGAACACCAGGCAAGCCATCTCTGCAAGATTCATGTGAGCCCTCACAAAAAAAACTCAACAAACAAGTTAGAGAAACAAGATAGGGTAACCCAGAGTTGCCCCCAAATCAAAATGTAACCACATGAATCATGCCATTAAAATTCACAAAAGCAACCAAGGGTAGGAGGCCTAAACCTCTTGTCAAACACATGCATCAAAAGGGTATCAAATTCACCCATAATACCTCATACATTCAGAGCATTCAAATTAAAAGCATAAAGTAATGGGAATAAGGCAAACCTGACTGGAGAAATCGAATGAAATTGAATTGTCTGGTTGGGTTTGCAAAGCACTCTTAGGGTTTATATGAGAGGGAATTGGCTCTTTGCAGATGAGTTCCCTTCAGTCTCTGGAGGTTGCTCTGAACTCTGTTAGCTCTTCTCTCACTATCTTTTTCCTGCCAGGGTAATAGGAAGAGAATGGCCTTTTGTTTCACTGAAACTCTGAATTTATAACCTGATTTTTGTGGACCTGTGGGCTCAAATGAGAGAGGCCCAAGTCCAATATTTTTTTGTTATATTATATTTATTTATTTATTTATTTATTTATTTTTGTTTTTTCATTTTTTCTTTTTTTTATTCGTTTTTTTTTTGTTTTTATTTTATTTTATTTTTAAACACGTGGGCTTCGCCTAGCGAGCATGACAGTTCCAAAAATTCCTCTGAGCGTAGGTGATTCTGGTGGCTTTTCTTGGGACTCGCTAGGCGACCCATTATGCTCGCCTAGCGAGCATGACAGCTCATGAGCAAACTTTTGCTCCTTCAAGATTAACGTTTTGACTGAAGAATAAACCCCATTTGAACCTGTTGGAAGTATCTCAAGCCATTCCCTTGTGTTGACTGATCATCTAAATAGAACCCACAAAGTGTCTTGGATGATACTCAAGCTTCAAACAAAAGATGTTAGTGACACATTTTTGTGCTTTTGGTTAGTAAACAAAAGTAAGAGAAACAATGATGTATAATTCAAGCATGCTTGGTGATCTCAAACCAATCACAAGGAGTCCCACCCAAAGGTAAAGGGAACCAAGATGCTAAAGATCCTTGAGGCAATGCAAATGCAATGTTATGATGCCATGAGGGATCATATGGTCAAAATTGGGGTCTTACAGATGCCCTTATTTAAGGTCATTCTAGCCGGAGAATTGAACGTTAAAATCTTCGTCTCGACGGGGTAGAATGGGCTTAAATAATAACAAAGAGACGAATTTTGGTCCCTAAGAGACCTCATGATGCAAATGTAGGTATGATAAATGGTAACACTCTTTGGAGATATGTGTCCACAAAAGCAAAGAAATCAGAAGCCACTGATAATCCATATGAGAAATTCACTCCATGGGACCAAGACCCTAGGGACTCTCCTGGGGATAGAAAGGGGATAAAAATGCACGAGCAGGTCACGACTCAAAGCGTGGGGAACAGAATTCCAAAGGGAAAAGATCCAATGGAAAGA
The DNA here is from genome assembly GCF_024323335.1 of Lathyrus oleraceus. Classification (NCBI taxonomy): domain Eukaryota; kingdom Viridiplantae; phylum Streptophyta; class Magnoliopsida; order Fabales; family Fabaceae; genus Lathyrus; species Lathyrus oleraceus. Next base: position 355,052,299 of record NC_066582.1, on the reverse strand, counting down.
CTCGAGCTGACTCGAAGATGCATGTATTGGGGAATATGCCAATACAGCAAAAAACTATCCACAACGGATACTTCGGATAAAATCCGGATGAAAACAATCCACTAAGGGACTTCGCTGGGGATGTCCACAAGGACACTCCTGGGGAAGCAGCGGGACGAGGTATTACCGGTTACTGGGTAATAAGCTCAAGGAGACATGTGATCTGAACGCCAGGTATGAGGGTGAGAGATACAACATGCTCAAGAAGAGATGAATATCCAAGACCGGTATAAGGGTGAGAGATATCAAAACTTCAAAACATCTGAGGAAAACCTAAGAGGTATACTTCAACTCAGGGATTCCGACTCCACAGGGGACAAAAAGTCATAATAGGGAGCAGAGAGGAAGGAACACCAGGGATACCGGTTACTGGGCATATAATAGATGACGAACCAAGGCGTGAATTGGGGAATATTCCCAAAACACGCATCATCCAAAAGAGGGCTAAAAGCAAACTCGATTACAGGATGGATATTCGACTCCACAAAGGGGATACGAATCTTACTCAACTGGGAAGAACAAAAGGCTTCAGACCCAAGAGTGTATGAGATATACTATCTATTACCGTTTGAACGTAGATAATATACTCCCATGGACGATTATCCACAACCGGTTACTGGGTTAATAAAGGATAAATCGACCGAAAAGAAAAGGCATCGGGATACCGAAACTAGGTATATAATGATGACCAATTCAGGGGAGAAACAATCGTTACCAACAACAACAAGGTAGACGAGAGATGACCCGCTGGGGATAAATTGCGTAATCAGGGCAATTATCCAAGCAGATGAGGGGATATCATCACCGAATATTGGATGAAGATAACTGTCACCAATTAAAGATGAGCAAAAATAGTTACTCTGCAAAAAGGGAAGAAATAGGGTTTACAACTACCGGTATGAGGGTAGAGAAACACAGACTCCGTCGGGGATGATAATTACTAATTATTAAGCAATTATTCATTTACCACGGGGAAACAGGAAAAGAGTCTCAAGAGACCGATCTAGGATCAAACTAGATAGGCAAACCAAATCAAGACTTGTCCCGGTGAGGATATAACTCAATGAGGAAAACCATCCCAGTATATGTGTTGGGAAGGAACAAAAACAATCAACATCCACGAGGATATAACCCGGTGGGGAATATGGAAGAAAGGATAAACGCTTTCTGCTTATGGAGCTGACTCTATATGGAGAGATCAGACACACACATCTGCTTGGGGAAATATATCACCAAATAGCAGGAGACAACAAACAACGATATATGGAAAAGAATGCAACATCAATAACTGAATGTTATAATTATGCATTAATATGCGTGGTTTATGTATGATGTATGCTGACAGATAGACATATCTAACACAACCAGGTCTAGGAATCAACCACCCGGTACTACATCTCAAGATAGAAAGCCAAGTTCATCGGGGAGTATCCAATCTGTTGGGGATCAGAGATACCAGGAAGCAAAGAACTCTACAAGGGATGGATCATCAATCATTCCAGTTGGGGACAAGAGTTATCACAGACAAGGTCCACCACACCAACAACTCTACTGGGGAATCTATCCGAGGAGATAAAGGATTTATCGGGATCAACCACCAAATACTGCTCTTGCCTAAAGAGATCTAAGCTGCTGAGGAAGAAATATTGCTACTCTGTTGAAGGGAAGAGAGGTGACTCTCAACAAGCAATCCACTTGGTAGGATAAACCACAAGGGGTTCCGGAGGGAGGAGATACAGTCATGCCAGGAATATGGACAAAAATCTTACCCTGTTGGGGATCGTACCACCCTTGGGAGAGCACTGAGGATCTCCTAAGTATCCTTTCGTCATTGTGAATGTTCACTTTGTTTAAAAACAAATAAAAAATTTGATCGTTTAAAACAATGATATTTTCTTAATCAAAACATGCAAAACATTTGTTGAATAGAAACAGATAAGAGTGCCAATAATTGGATAAAAGGCTCAAATTTATTTGATAGAATGGTAGTCTGCAAATGGCAAGGCTCCATAGATCTTTACAAATTTGAAATTGGTGATATATATTGGAAAAGGGCTACATTGAACATAATGACCATTTCTCCACCAATTCTGAATCCGATGTATTTGAAGCTTTGGCTGATAATGAGCAAGGATCTCTGACGGACGACTGTTGTAGAACAAAGTCTTGTCAGGATGCAGTTACTTGCCAAATCCCTAATTTTTGCCTAGATTTCCCCAGGATGAGGTACTCAATCTAGCGGGATACATATATCATTATTATATATTTTTTGTGTCTCTAACTTTTGCCTGGATCGCCCTTTCGGGTTTTCAATCCACCGAGACGCTCATTTTTGCCTAAGCCGCCCTTTCGGGTTTTCAACTTAGCGAGCTATTCAGTTTTTATTTTTTTAGGCGAAGTATTTCTTGACTGCATCTGAATTCACAGGACGAGTGAAATCCTCCCCATACATAGTTCTAAGTATCAAAGCACCGCCTCAAAAGGCTCTCTTAACAACATACGAACCCTCACAGTTTGGAGTCCACTTGCCCCTGGAATCAGGCGCGAAAGACAAGACTTTCTTGAGCACAAGGTCCCCCTCTCATAACACACGAGGCTTGACCTTCTTATCAAAAGCTTTCTTCATTCTTTGCTGATATAACTGACCGTGGCACATAGCAGTCAATCTCTTCTCTTCAATCAAATTCAGCTGGTCATAACGACTTTGAACCCATTCAGCATCAGTCAACTTGGCTCCCATCAAGACTCTCATTGATGGGATCTCCACCTCTACAGGGAGAACAGCCTCCGATCTTGACTTAGCGATCATATCGTCAACGTACACCTCAATCTCCTTGTGCATCATATCATGAAACAAGGTGGTCATATCTCTATGATACGTGGCTCCGGCGTTCTTCAAACTGAAGGGCATCACTCGATAACAGAATGTTCCCCAAGATTTGATGAATGTTGTCTTCTCCATATCCTCGGGTGCCATTTTAATCTGATTATATCCGGAAAATCCATCCATAAATGAGAAGACATTGAATTTAGCTGTATTGCCTACCAACATATCAATATGTGGTAGAGGGAAATCATCTTTCAGACTAGCTTTATTCAAATCTCTATAATCCACACACATCCGGACTTTTCCGTCTTTTTTAGGCACGGGCATAATATTGGCCACTCATTGAGGATATGTAGAAGTCACCAGGAACCCCGCATCAATTTGCTTCTGAACTTCCTCTTTGATCTTCACTGCCATATCAGGATGAGTTCTTCTGAGCTTCTGCTTTACAGGCATGCACTCAGGCTTTAGAGGTAAGAAATGTTGCACAATATCGGTATCTAGACCAGGCATGTCTTCATATGACCATGCAAAGACGTCAACATATTCTCGTAGCAACTTAATCAACCCCTTCTTAACATATTCTTCCAGAAGTGCCCCAATCTTTACCTCTCGCACACAATCTTCAGACCCCAAGTTGACTGTTTCTAGACTCTCAAGATGCGGCTGCATGATCTTCTCTTCATGCTCAAGTAGTCGGGTGATCTCATCAGGAATCTCTTCAACATCATCTTCCTCTGCCTCAAATACAGGGAATTCAAAATTGGGAGATGGTGTTGGGTCACTATGTTCAATGGGTTTAGAAATCAACCTGCATAATGATTTTGGATATGAAAAGATTTAGAATTCAAACAAGACAAATCATTATGAAGATGAAAAGATTGATTTTATTTTATTTTTTAGGGTTTTATGTGATCACCAATTTCATGCAAAAACAAAAAGGGAAAATAAATGGGAAAAACAAACATTTAACATGAATTTATTGAATTAAAATATCATTGTATTTATGCGCCATCAATGTTATCACTCCTCCTTTTGGCATGGGAAAAGGGTTTTTAAACAAAGTGATTATTACGTTGACTTATGGACAACTGTCGGAATATCCACAGCGACCCAATTGTTGCAGACCCCTCCAGGGATGATGAAATTGCCAGAATCCTTTGTATCTTCTTCTAAAACGGCAACAACCTCCTCATCTAGACCAGTGCGGATGAAACCTCCACTCTTGAATAACCCTTGCTTGTTGAAAGTACCAGAAGAAAAACATATGCCAGCCCGGGACTCGTTGTCTTCTAACTCAATCATTTTTCCTAAACCAGCAGTTGCACCACACTCAATGGCCAACTTTGCATCTTTGTAGGAAGCAAATGAAGGAGTTCTTTTCTCAATAGGCTCAGCTATAGATAAAGCTTGGAAAGGAGTTCCAATTTCAACCTCAGCATCTATATAAGAGAAGGAAGACAAATGGCTAACCAGGAGAGCCCTTTCTCCCCCTACCACCACCAGTTTCTTGTTCTTCACAAATTTCAGCTTCTGGTGTAGGGTGGATGTCACGGTGCCTGCCTCGTGAATCCATGGTCTGCCTAAGAGACAACTATACGATGGGTGAATGTCCATAACCTGGAAGGTAATATGAAAATCACTTGGTCCGATCTTGATTGGGAGATCAACTTCCCCAATCACGATCCTACGAGACCCATCAAAAGCCTTCACAACTACCCCACTCTGCCTCATGGGAGGCCCTTGATATGATAGTTTTGAGAGAGTGGACTTTGACAATACGTTCAATGATGACCCAGTTTCCACCAGTACATTGGACATGGCGTCGTCTCTATAATTCATAGATATGTGTAAACCCAAGTTGTGGTCTCTTCCCTCCTCAGGGAGATTAGAGTCACAAAAGCTCAGGTTGTTACAAGTAGTAATGTTTGCAACAATGCTATCGAATTTCTCCAAAGTGACATCGTGATCCACATATGCCACATCCAACACCTTCTGCAGAGCCTCTCGGTGTGGTTCTGAATTCAATAGCAAAGATAACACCGATATTTTGGATGGCGTTTGTAGAAGTTGGTCTACAAAATTATACTCGCTTTTCTTGATGAGCCTCAGCATCTCATCACAGTCTTCTTTCACATTGCCACTCGGGCCAACAAAAGTAGGAGTTTTCAATACGGAGGAGGGCTTAACAGCAAGTGTCGGATTCGGAGAATTCACAGCATTCCCGATCGGGCGTTCAACAAAATCAGCATTAATTTGAGGCTTCAGCGGTGCTGAAAATACACGGCCACTACGGGTCAAACCGCTAACATCAGCAATATTCACAACAGAAGAAGAGGGCAAGGACATCTCTTTCCCATTCTCTACTGCTACAGCGTTGTAGCGATAGGGAACTGCCTTTTCAGAAGAGTAAGGCACAGGACCAGCAGGCTTAATGATCAGAGCGGGAGAAGCCTTCTGCTTGCTACCATTGTACTTGATGGTAACAGGCTCGGGTATCCGGAACACTGGGGAAATCACGTTGACCTCAGGCTCATTTTCATCAACATTCCTGTTTTGAAGGATCTCAATGACTCCTTCGTCCAGCATTTCCAGAACATCCTTGCGCACCTGGCAACAACCCAATCGGTTAACAGAGCAGACTCGACATCTATCATGGTCATGCTCATAATGACTGTAGTCACACAACAAACGATGCATTTGGACCAGAGACTGTTGAATATGACTAACATATTTGACCTTGTATTTTCCAGGGCAACCCTGGACCATGTTGACAGATTTCCCATGTTCGGGCAATGGGTTCTTCTTCACATTAGGGCCTACATCCTCAAAACATAGAATGCCACACCTCACAAGGTCTTGAACCTTGGTCTTCAAAGGGTAACAATTCTCCACGTCGTGGCCGGGAGCCCCAGAATGGTAAACACAATGTAACTCAGGCTTATACCACCACTGGGGGTTAGCAGGTATAGCCGGTGGGTCTCTCGGAGTAATCAGCTTCCTTTCTATCAAAGAGGGATATAATTCTGCGTACGTCATAGGAATAGGATCGAAGGTGACCCTTTTCCTCTCGTAACTCATGTTGGTTTGATTACTGTTTCGAGGCTGGTAGGCCTGCTGTTGCGGACGATGCTGTTGTGGTTGCTGATTGTTGCTATGTTGGTGATACTGTTGATTGTCTCTGAAAACAGGTGCTATATGAGCCACCTGGTGATGGTTACTGGCGGGACGCACAATCTTCCTCCTCACAGAGGGTCTTCTTGCTTTCTCATGGGAGATCACAACATGTGCCTCTCCATCTTTCTTCTTTGCAAACGCCCCATAACGTTTGGCAGAAGAGCCTTCTTCTCTAGTTAACCGTCCTTCACGGACCCCTTCTTCTAGACGCATCCCCATATTCACCATCTCGATGAAGTCAGAAGGAGCGCTAGCAATCATCCGCTCATAATAAAAAGAACTTAAAGTCTTCAAAAAGATCTTAGTCATCTCTTTCTCTTCTAGCGGAGGCACGATCTGTGCTGCCACCTCTCGCCACCTCTGGGCGTACTCCTTAAATGTTTCTTTATCCTTCTGGGACATGGCTCTCAATTGATCTCTATCGGGAGCCATATCCACGTTGTACTTGTACTGCTTAACGAAGGCTTCGCCGAGATCATTGAAGGATCGGATGTTCGCGCTGTCTAAACCCATGTACCAACGCAAAGCGGCATCGGACAGACTGTCCTGAAAGTAGTGGATGAGTAGTTGGTCATTATCGGTTTGAGTCGACATCTTCCTGGCATACATGACCAGGTGGCTGAGAGGACAAGTATTTCCTTTGTACTTTTCAAAATTAGGGACCTTGAATTTCATAGGGATCTTCACATTTGGAACCAAGCAGAGTTCGGCAGCAGACTTGCCGAAAAGATCCTTCCCTCTGAGAGTTTTCAATTCCTTGCGAAGCTTAAGAAATTGATCGTTCATAGCATCCATCTTCTCATAAACATCTGGACCCTCAGATGGCTCAGAATGATAGATGGTGTCGTCTACCCTGGGTAAAGTATGCACGACAGGAGGAGGAATGGCAAGGACCGGGCTAGATGCCGGCAGAGAAGCAAAGGTAGGAACAGGACCCTCAGGCATGAAATTGGGAGGCATCCCCCACGGGAAACCGGTTGGCATGGCTGTTGGAACAAAGTGTGCACTGGCAGCGGGCACAGTAGAGGAGACAATCTCGGAGATAACTGTCCACTGAGGAGGAGTTGAAGGTGTCGGAGAAGACTGGCTCTGGGCAGCCATGAACGACTCCATTAGGGCAGTCAATCTGGCCACTTCCTCTTCCAGCTCACGGTTCTCTTGCTCTAAGTGATCCATCAGTCTTGAAATGTTGGCTCTAGTGTAGTACTGGTGAGTCATCTTGTCTTCAAAATAAATGAAGGACACAGAGTTAGACCACAGGGAAAGGGACCAGAAACAAAACCTGCTTATGCATATGATGCATGCAATGTGTTGCATATGATTTTTTTTTATTTCAAAGGAACTTTAGAGTTTTATTTGCAAATTCTGGAAATATTAAGCATTTTATCACATATGGAAATATCTCATCAAATAATAACAGGGAAAAGAAGTGCAGCATCGTCAATCATATACAAGAGAAAAGGAAAACAATCGTCTTATGGATCCCTAGAAACAATCATCTAAAGCTCGGGACACAGGAAGATAAGATGCGCGAAGCCTCTTCACCTCCCTCTCGTAGGCTGCCTCCATATCGGCCTTCTCTTTGGCGAGTCGATCATACCTCCTCTTCCAGAACTTAGAAGATTGAGGAAGTAGAGAAGTCCATATATCATCAGGGTCATCAATAACCTGATGCTCAAGAAACTAAATAAACGCATCCTTCTCCTTAATCTGCTGAAGCAACTCTTCACGTTCACAGATCCAGGCACGTGAACGGTCTTCGTCTCTCAACTCCTCTGCTCCTTGATTAGGGAGGGTTGAAGGCCCAGCCATAATCATAGGTGTAGGTCTCGGATACTCGTAAGGCATGAGATACTCAGACGCCCTCTTCCTAACCCAAACAGTGTAAGGCTCCATAGCGATGCAATTCTTAGGACCCAACTCTTTCCTTCCTTTCCTATGAATCTTCCGCCAAGCGCGGACCATCCTAGCTTTCAAGCCTTGGGGATCTTTACCATCCTGAAAGAATACACCCTCTAACAGAATGTTATTGGGTTTATCCTTTAAGGGGAACCCAAGCTGCCGACGTGCCAAAACAGGATTGTAGTTAATCCCACCACATGTACCAAGAAGAGGTACATTGGAGAATTCGTCACAAGAGTCAATAATACGCACACCATCATACACATGGTTATACCAGGAGATATCACCATTAATGAGAGACATAAGTCTCGTGGACCACCGTAGACATTCCTTGTTCTCCTTGAAAGCGACCGTCTGAGGTAAGTGAGAAATAAACCACTTATACAACAGAGGAAAACAACACACAATGGCGCCACCATCCTTTGCATTCCTCATATGCAAAGAGAAGTAGGTATCGCCCAACAGAGTCGGAACGGGATTAAGAGTAGAGAAAATCCTAATAGCGTTCCAATCCACAAACTTGTCGATGTTGGGGAATAACACTAGCCCATAGATGAGAAGTACAAATATGGCCTCAAAGGCGTCCTCACTCATGGCCTTCCCATACATAGTAGCTTGAGCGATGAGGAACTCAGAAGGGAGACCTTGAATTCCACCTTTGGTAGTCATATGAGCATCAACCAGAGAATCATCTATGTGTAACATGTCTACTATCTCTTGAGAAGTGGGAACCCTTTCCAAGCCACTGAACGACAACTGATCCAGAACAGGTATATCCACATGATAAGCATACTCCTCTAGTGTAGGAAAAAGCTGGAAATCCGGAAACGTGAAGCAACGGTACAAGGGATCATAAATCTGCACCAATACACTCACCAATCCTTCATCCACCTGGGTAGTCAGAAGAGGAAGAAGCTTCCCAAAATGAGCCTTGAAACCCAAGGGATCTAATACATAGGATGTCAGATTCCTTAACTCTTTCAAATCTGGTTGCCTGAAGCTGTACTTCTTTGTATTCCTTCTTTGTCTTTCCATGTCTGAAAATTTTGCAAAAAAACCTCTTAAGTTCCTTGAAAATTTTCTTATTATTTTGATGATATGAATGCAAATGGGTGCATGAATGCATCAATCACACTCAAGGATCAAGCAAAGCACACTAAAGAAAGGTCATGGGATGGATCATGTTATCCTTAATATCAACCATCCATTTTGGTGGATTATGGTTTACACCTTATCAACACCCAAGTTCCATTGATATTAAGGATTCATGAACGGATCCACCATGAATCAAGGGTTTGTTGTAAGTCACGAGCATGGAGTTAGGTTAAGAACCACCCAAAAGGGAGTGTACTAGGGTTTAAACCTGCCAAACATGTTCTACAAAAGGTTCCCATAGTCATCGTCCCATCTTTCGGATATTATTGGAGAAACGACTACTCGTATTCCGAAAATATTCTCAAGAGAGACTCTTATGAGTGTAGTATCGCGTAACAATCGTATCAAATCCTACACTTGAACGACTTTCGCACTACATCCTAAGAATAGGCCAAGATGGGCTTGGTAAACTAAGGTCCTTGGCTTCTAAGGTCTATATTGGAAAGAGTAATGTCTAACCACAACTTACTTGTGTGATATTATTGATCCTAACATGACCTCCACCAAGTGAATGCACTTGCAAGTCAACTTGCTAAGGAATAACTCCACACAAGTAGACAAGACTATGCCATTCTCCTATCCTAAGTGCACTCGAGTTCGGGTATAGAACTCATCTCACAAAGATCACCAAGCATACAAGGAATTAATATCAAGCAAATTAATCATTACATACAATACAGTAATCCCAAATTGCACAAAAATATGTCACATGACAATACAACACAACAAATATGAAAATTAGGCAAAACCCACTAGGCAAATGTTCCCTAGCAGAGTCTCCACTTTTCTGTAGCGGGGTATTCGTTACCATTAGAGATATTGACTAAATCCAAGGTAAATCATACAAGTCGAGTCGCCACCGCAATTCTATTTATCCAAAGGAATGGTTAGAAAGCGAACAAAAACCTAAAAGTTTTATCGAATCAAAAACTAGTAAAAATGTCAGAGATCTGGGTAAGGGGGTTGTTTATGCAATGGGAAGGTATTAGGCACCCAAAGCATCCTAGGTACTCCTAGGGAGCCCTTTTCACATTTGTTGCAAAGGTTGTTGTTTTTTGTGAAAATTTATTTATGCAAACATGACTGAAGGGATGAGAAAAGCGTGTATGTTTATCTAATGTACTACTTACTAAAAGAAGGGTCAAAAGAAAATGACTCGCACGGACGTCACATCCACTGCATACGTATCTCATTTGAATCTGAGAGGAAGGAGAAGGAACCACGCTACCTTAAATGACATGCCACGAGAGGCTATACGAAACCTAAGAAATCGGTAACATGTGGGAAAAGTAAAGGGATCGAGAGATCTACCGTATGGATAAAGATCCGAAGTAACAACAATTAGATAAATAAGAAACCTAGAGATCTCTCAAGCTAGCACCATCAAAGAAAGTGAGTCAGTACAGGTAATCGGAATAAACCTCCAGGTGGTATCCCACAAATAAAGTGGAACACCAGGCAAGCCATCTCTGCAAGAGTCATGTGAGCCCTCACAAAAAAAAACTCAACAAACAGGTTAGAGAAACAAGATAGGGTAACCCAGAGTTGCCCCCAAATCAAAATGTAACCACATGAATCATGCCATTAAAATTCACAAAAAGCTCACAAAAAGCAACTAAGGGTAGGAGGCCTAAACCTCTTGTCAAACACATGCATCAAAAGGGTATCAAATTCACCCATAATACCTCATACATTCAGAGCATTCAAATTAAAAGCATAAAGTAATGGGAATAAGACAAACCTGACTGGAGAAATTGAATGAAATTGAATTGTCTGGTTGGGTTTGCAAAGCACTCTTAGGGTTTATATGAGAGGGAATTGGTTCTTTGCAGATGAGTTCCCTTCAATCTCTGGAGGTTGCTCTGAACTCTGTTATCTCATCTCTCACTATCTTTTTCCTGACAGGGTAATAGGAATAGAATGGCCTTTTGTTTCACTGAAACTCTGAATTTATAACCTGATTTTTGTGGACCTGTGGGCTCAAATGAGAGAGGCCTAAGTCCAATTTTTTTTTGTTATATTTTATTTATTTATTTATTTTGTTTTTTCGTTTTTTTTTTGTTTTTTTCGTTTTTCGTTTTTTTTAAACACGTGGGCTTCGCCTAGCGAGCATGACATTTCCAGAAATTCCTCTGAGCGTAGGTGATTCTTGTGGCTTTTCTTGGGACTCGCTAGGCGACCCATTCTGCTCGCCTAGCGAGCATGACAACTCATGAACAAACTTTTTCTCCTTCAAGATTAACGTTTTGACTGACGAATAGACCCCATTTAAACCTGTTGGAAGTATCTCAAACCATTCTCTTGTGTTGACTGATCATCTAAATAGAACCCACAAAGTGTCTTGGATGATACTCAAGCTTCAAACAAAAGATGTTAGTGACACGTTTTTGTGCTTTTGGTTAGTAAATAGAAGTAAGAGAAACAATGATGTATAATTCAAGCATGCTTGGTGATCTCAAACCAATCACAAGGAGTCCCACCCAAAGGCAAAGGGAACCAAGATGCTAAAGATCCTTGAGGCAATGCAAATGCAATGTTATGATGCCATGAGGGATCTTAGGGTCAAAATTGGGGTCTTACAGGTCCTATCAATATTTGCCTGGTTTAGATTCTGAGATTGTCGAGCATAAATTTCCTTTGAAGCCAGAATGCTCGTCGGTGTAAGACCCCAATTTTGGCCCTAAGATCCCTCATGGCATCATAACATTGCATTTGCAAAGCCTCAAGGATCATAAGCATCTTGGTTCCATTTGCCTTTGGGTGGGACCTCTTGTGAGTGGGTTGAGATCACCAAGCATGCTTGATTTGTATATCATTGCTTGTCTTATGTTGTTCACTAACAAAAAGCATAAAAATATGTCACTAACATCTTTTGTTTGTAGCTTGAGCATTCACAAGGTCAAAAGCTTCAAGGAGATCATTGGTACAAAGATATGGTCAAAAGAAGAGGAAAGCAAGCATGGTAATGGTTCCCAAAGCTCTCATCCATCAAATATGCATCCCTAGTATCTAAATTCATCATTGTGATCATAACAAGTCAAAGGGTTTGAGGTTGGTCCCCCAAGGAAACCCTAATTCATTTGTGCACCACAATGCCTTGCTCTTGAAGCAACCTCAGCCCATGATCAAATGCAATCAAGGGAAGTTCTTTAATTCATCATTTCATGAATATTTGAACTTATTTGAGTGTCCTCAATCATCAATTCATCAAGATATGAGTCATGGACTTGAGAAGTTGATCAGTCAATTCATCTGGCTATTTTGAAATGCACTGAGACCTAACGTTTTATGTGTTGGTCAAATGGAGATGATACTAAAAGCAAAAATTCTCTTGAGGACAAAAGGAACAACTTTCATGTTCATAAAAAAATGATTTAAAGCTTGGAAGGGCATCTCCCATTCCAAGACATTATAGGTCATTTTGACTGAAACCCTAATTTTGGGTCAACTTCCCAAGGACATAATTCATTCATTTGTTATGATTTAGAGGTTGGATCAAATGCATTGGAAAGCTTAAGATGTCTACTTCAAATGTTATGTTGAACAAAATTTCAAAATCGCAATGGAAATACATGTGATAATGCAAAACATTATAGGTCACTTTGGACCAAATGCATTGAAAGGCAAAAAAGTCCAACTTCAAGTGCCCATAACTCTTTCATCAAAAATCGAAATGATGCAACATTTAATTCCATTTTGATTGTCTTGAAAATATCTACAACTTTTATGTTGGAGGTTATTTCATTTAGGGCTTGAACATTGGCCAAATTTAGAAACTTTGCCTTTACATGTTTTGCACCTTGCACTTTAAACTCAAAATTCACCAATTTCCACACTTCAAATGGATTTTTTCCCAACATAACAATTGTTCCTCACATCAAAACCTTTCCAACCATTACTCACATGCTTATGTTTGGATTTGGCAAATGGCATTTTCGAAGAGGGGAAGTTTTTTGGTTCAATTATGCATAACATATCAAAACTCCATGCACAAGCCAATTCACTCCAAGCTACACGTCCACAATATCTCACCTTCATTTCAGATTGCATTTGGCATTGGATTTGGGCCTTTTGAATGATCATGAAAGCCCATGCAATGAATATCCAATTCCATGCACACGACTTTGATCACACTTGCCTTGCCTTTCCCTCTATAAATAGAAGCCTTACTCCATTCAAATTTCATCCATGAATTAACCTGAAATGCTGGTGAACTGAAAACCTAACCTCTCACCAAAGGAGCTATTTCACTTTTCTCCAATTTTTTTCAGATCTAAAATTCAACTACATCTGGTTGAATCTTTGGATCTAAAGCTCCTAGACCTCTCTCTCATACTCCATTGATCTTCTGTTTGGCCAAAGGAAGCAAGGAAGCAAGCTCAAATCTCCAGAATCCATGGTTGTTCTTCAACTGGTTTTTTCTTTGAAACTCACCAATGATTGATCTATTTGCTTGGATTTTGTGTTGGCTGAAGTCCTCTTCATAGAGGCAATTGTTTTGTATGCTCAATTATTGAAATCCATGAAGTTCACTTGAACACCACAGAATTTCCATCTCTGATTTCTCTCAATATAGAGATCTAGAGTGGAATTGAGTGGTACAGGGATGATGTACATCATCCCAGCTTTCCAATGATGTATGGATCATGTATTTTAGTTAATCTTTTGAAACCTGCAAATGTCACCGGAATCTTCATGCTCACCGGAGAAGAAGGTGGCTCCGGTGGCCATCCCTTTGCCAGATGCGTTGTGGACCATTGGATCTGATCTCCAGTTTATATCCCAGCCCTTGGATCTTTTGACTTTTAATAATGCCATGTGTTTCGCTGATGACTTTGGTACACCATGGAAGCGCGCATGTGGAGCGTCTGATCAGCCACATCAATTAATGAGGCTTGATCAGACGCTCCTTCTTTTTTTGAATTTCTTATTTTCTGATTTTACTTCTTTTATTTCCATTATTTTCAAAAATTCATATCTTCTTCATTTTTATTCCAAAAAATATGGGACCAATTGCATTCTTCCTCAAATAATTTCTAGTTTCTAATTTTGATTTTTAATCTTTTTTATTTTGTCATTTGGTATTTTTTGTGAATTTTCTCTTTTCTGGTTATTTTTAATTCATTTTAAATAGTTTTTGATATTCAAAAAATACAAAAATATTTTCCCAACCTATTTGAATGATGATGAATCTATGAAAAATTTTCTCATCAATTTTTTAATTGATTTGAGATTTATTTGAGATTTTAGTTCAATTAGGTTATTTTTATTCATTTTTAATTGATTAAAAATAGTTTTTGACTTTTAAAAATGCTGAAATTTTTTGTCAAACCTTGTTTGACCTTATTGAACTTAGGATAAATCACTTGGACCTTTCAAGGTTGATTTGAAGTGATTTTGGAGTTTGACCTTTCTTTTATTTTTTATTCAAGTTTATTTTAATATTAAAAATGTCAAAAATATTTTGCTTATTGTTTGACCTCCAATCTTCATCTCATTTCTGATTTCTCATTGTTTGACTTTGACTTTCAATGTCATTTGGTCAACACATATGGATTGGTACATTTGATTTCACCTTATGCACTTTATGCTTTCCATTTCCTTTTCCATTATTCATCTCTTTCTTCTTCTTCTTCTTTTTCTTTTTGATCAATGAGTTGAAGGTTGATAAGTTAGCATTGATTAGGGAGACTTAACCTTCCTTGATTCAAATCTAATTCATCTTGATCAATTGATCAAGTGAATGGCTTTGCATTAAGGATAGGTTGTTTCCTAAATTATGCAAAAGACTTAAACCAATACAAGATCAATTCTCTTCTTCTTTTTGGCATGGTAAGTTGTTGGAACTTGGTTCACTAATCAAGACTTCTAACTTTTGTTGTTGCCTACATTATTATTGACCGGCCTCAGATAGTTGTGACTTCTACATAAGTCCAATTACGATTGCTTAACATAGCGCTAAATTTGCCTTATGGCACACTAACTACTAACACTAACCATTAACAATTAACATTTACTTTTTGCACTTTACTTTTATGCAATTTAATATTCTTGTACATATTATTCATTTGCTTTTTCCTTTGCTCACTTGAGCACATGTTTATGTTAATGCCATTTGCCGTTTGCTCACTTGAGCACATAATTTTGTATATACTATTGTACTTGTGTTTTGTTTTGATTGTTGTGAACCAAATGCAAAGAATTGGACAAATGGACTTAGACTTTAGGATCTTCCCTATGCAAATTTGGAATCAAAGAGAAACTAGGCATTAGGCCTTTAGAGTGCTATAAAAAGTCAAAGAGCAACTAGGCCTTGGGGCCTTTAGAATGCTTAATCTTGAAGATGAACATTGAAAGGACCAACTTCTAAACTCCCTCTTGTCCATTCTTTGATTGTATTATAGAACCTTTTGATGTGTGTTTTCTTGTACTAGGAGTTCCAACTTGAGCTTAATTGAGGAACCATTACCATGAGCTTCTAGGAGAGAGGGACCCAAGATACATTGAGGGGTCTTTCCAAGAGTTCATTTGATTGTTGATTGCTTGAGTTTATGCTTTGTTTGCTTGCTTATTCCAAAGGATGGGAGCTACTTGGATCATCACTATGATCTCAAGGGAGGAACTCCATTGTGGTTTTGTTTCTTACCCCTCACCTCTTTGCATGCTTTAGGATCTTAGCCCTTCTTCTTCTTCTCTCCACTCTAACCCAAGCCAAAACTTTTGTGCAAACATTTAACATTTGTTTTCAACATTAGAAATCTAAGCCTTATGCTTTTGATTTTCAAACTTTTCTTTTCATAACACTTATTTTGAATTGAACTTCTAAGTCAACTTTGACCATTTTGTACATACTTTTCATTGGTAAATATAACCCATTCAAATGCTTTTGTGGTTTCAATGGCCACTTTCTTAATCAATTTTTCATAACCTTTTGCTATTAGGTTTGAGTTATCTTTGTGGTAGATGTAATACTCACCTATATCCTTAGTGATGGAGAATGAGTCTTTCATGCTTATTATAGGGTTAACCCCTCACTAGCATGTTGAAGCTTTCCTCACATGGTGGATTTGTGGTTTTAGGTTGAGTTTTCTCCATTGGATAACAAAAGACTTTAAGGCTTTTGGACCAATCAATTAACCAACTTGTTTTGAGATTTTTACCCCGAACTACGAGGTTTTGATCCTAATCTTTTTTAAGATGGTACGTAGGCAATGGGTTTGTCCATCCAAACACAAAATGTAAATAACTTGTATATTCTATTCTCATCTCCTCAATCATGTTTGCACAAACAAATTTTCACAAAACAACAACCTTAAAACAAGTATGAAAAGGGCTCCCTAGGAGTACCTAGGATGTTTTGGGTGCCTAACACCTTCCCATTGCATAACCAACCCCCTTACCCAGATCTCTGATTCTCTTTTACAAGTTTTTTATTTGATAAAGCTTTTAGGTTTTTGTTCGCTTTCTAACCATTCCTTTGGATAAATAGAAGTGCGGTGGCGACTCGACTTGTATGGTTTACCTTGGATTTAGTCAATATCTCTAATGGTAACGAATACCCCGCTACAGAAAAGTGGCGACTCTGCTGGGGACCTTTTTAGCCCAGTGGGTTTTGCCTACTTTTCATACTTGTTGTGTTGTATTGTTTTGTGACATATTTTTTGTACAATTTGGGATTACTGTATTGTATGTAATGATTGAATTTCTTGAATATTAGTTCTTTGTATGCTTGGTGATCTTTGTGAGATGAGTTCTATACCCGGACTCGAGTGCACTTAGGATAGGAGAATGGCATAGTCTTGTTGACTTGTGTGGAGTTATTCCTTAGCAAGTTGACTTGCAAGTCCATTCACTTGGTGGAGGTCATGTTGGGATCAATAATGTCAGACAAGTAGTTGTGGTTAGACATTACTCTTTTCAATATGGACCTTAGAAGCCAAGGACCTTAGTTTGCCAAGCCCATCTTGGCCTATTCTTAGGATGTAGTGTGAAAGTCGTTCAAATGTAAGATTTGATACGATTGTTATGCGATACTACACTCATAAGAGTCTCTCTTGAGAATATTTTTGGAATACGAGTAGTCGTTTCTCCGATAATATCCGAAAGATGAGATGATGACTGTCATACGGTGAACTGACTTTGTGTGTTTTTGCTTTGGAAAGCAAATGTCGCGGTTAGCAAGAGTCGCCACCGACTTTTCTTTTATCCCATAAGGAAAGGTGGAAAAGAACAGGAAAGACCTTAATTAGATTTTGGATTCGGGAGGTACATTATACAAAGGGAAGGTGTTAGCACCCTTCGTATCCATGGTTATCCATGGGCTCTTAATTGCTGGATCACTTATGTTTGTCTGAAAAAGTGTTTGTGAATTGCTTAAAAAATGTTTTGAAAAGAGAGTTTAACTTTGTAATGATTCTTGTGCGAATGTATACAAAGTATTTATCTCGTTTAATTTTTGAAAGCGGTTTAGAAAAATATAACTTGGTAATGATTCTAGTACGAATGTATACCAAGTGGTGATTTTCTAGTATTTGCAAGGTGTGAGGTATGAAAAATGTTTTAGGTTGTGAGTCAGCAATTAAGAGTTATACCTACCCAAGGTCTTTATGGGCATTTCCTATCCTTATGAGGGTAAAACTGTCCTTACTATTGAGAAATAAGTAGTTTTATCCTTTGGATGTAAAAGGGTCATCGTAGGGTCATCGATTGGTCATTGAAGGCAACATTTGTAAGGATACCTTAGCATTCGAATGGACGATCATCATTTAACCGTAGGCTACACCGAAGGGTCATCGAGGGACAAAATCATATATTCGAAGGCAACATCCGAGGGACTATGATTTATTTTATAGGGACATGATGATTTAACCGAAGGGTCTTTGCTAAGTGTATCCCCACATTCGCGGGACATGATCATAATACCGTAATATCGTAAGGCAACAAAGAGAGGTCCAAGATCACATATTCAAAGGCAATATTTTATAATCAATTAGGTAGTTGTAATCAATTAGGTAATTAGGATGAATCTCCACATTAAAATCAATTAAATAATTAGGATGAATCTCCGCATTAAAATGAGTTAAATAATTAGGATGAATCTCCACATTAAAATCAACTAAGTAATTTGGATGAATCTCCACAAGGGTATCCCACAAATAAAGTGGAATACCTAGCAAGCTACTTTTTCCGGGAATATGTAAGCCCTTACAAAATTCAGCAAATGGGTTAGAATATCGAGACAAAGTGCAATCGAGAATTGCACTACAAAAGAAACACAGCAGTAATAATGTCAGGTGAAATAACGCATGATTATAATGAATCAGATCAGGTAGGCACAAAACAGAACAACAAAATTCAGCGACTGTCATGTTCGCTGCTGCCTCGCCTAGCGAAGGCTTAGCGAGTGCTCGCTACATGCTCGCTTAGCGATGTGCTAACGAGCGGCTACGGGTTTTGAGTTTGACAGCAGTACGATTTCCGGAACTCCGAACCCTATGGCATTCAATTACAGAAATAACATGGTCAAACATTCATGATATTCAGGCATACTTAAACTCACATGCAAAATCTAATTACATATCCAAAAATTCAATCATGATGCATTATGTATTTAGAGATTACAGATTGGAAGCATAAAACAGTAGTGATGCGCAAACCTGTTTGCAATTGAATTGCAACGTTGAATTGGCAGATCACTTTTGGTATCGGATTGAGCTGGGCGGCGGATTGAGTTAGGCGGCGGTAACCTCGGTGCAGATGAGTTTCCTACAGGGTTTCCTTTAGGGTTGCCCTGAATTCTCTGGGTTAGCCTCCAGGGTTTGTTGTGCCTTCTTTCTATCTCCGGTTTTCGTTCCGTTTTCGTCCCCCTTTTTCTGACTGAAGTTGTGGTATTTATAATGCTCTTTTTATGACCTAATGGGCTCAGAATGAAGCCCAGAATTTTCTGGTATTCGCAAGCTTCGCTAGGCGAGGGGCGTAGCGAAGGGTTCGCTAGGCGAAGGAATTGCTCGCCTAGCGAGCAAACCAGTTTAGGCCATTTTCTGGATTTTGTCATCTGTGTGTTGGGTCCTTGTTTTTTTTTTAAGATCAATGCCTTGAAAAATAAGTTGGAGTGCCTTAGAAATGCCTTGTAATATTAACGGGCAAATTTTTGGGTATGACAGCTGCCCCTGTTCAATATTCTTGAACCGAGAGAGTTAGAATGGTGTGTATGCCATTCGTGGTCTGGAGGTGGAAGATTATTGAACACTAGAATGCCTCAAAAATTTGCACTTGTTAATCAAAGGTTAGTCTTGATTGAGATGGGCTTAAATATGCCATCCAGGAAGTTTGATGATGAAAGATCAGAGTGGATCATACGCTGCTGGAGATAAAGGATCAGAATGGACCACATGCTAGATCGTATATGAGTAACAGAATGAGTTATCCATTAGGCGGATGACTTCGCTGGGGATGAAAGATCAGAATGGATCGTACGCTAAATCGTATCTGAGTTGCAGAATGAGCCGTACGTTAGGCTGTATCTGACGAAGGTAGAATCAAAATGGATCGTACGCTAGATCGTATCTGAGTTGAAGATCCAAATGGGTCGCATGTTAGACCGTATTGGAGTTGCAGAATGAGCTGTACGTTAGGCTGTATCTGAAGAAGAAAGTAGTCGTATGCTAGACTACACCCCGGAATATACCGTACGCTAGGCAGTATCTGAGGGTTTGAAGATCCGAATGGGTCGTACGCTAGACCGTATTGGAGTTGCAGAATGAGCCGTACGTTAGGCTGTATCTGAAGAAGAAAGTAGTCGTACGCTAGACTACACCCCGGAATGTACCGTACGCTAGGCAGTATCTGAGGATTTGAAGATCCAAACAGGTCGTACGCTAGACCGTATTGGAGTAGTTGAAGGTCAGAATGGATCGTACGTTAGATCGTATCTGAGTTGAAGGAGTCATATGTTGAGCTGAATCAGAATGAACCGTACGCTAGGCTATATCTGATAGTATTTGTATATGTTGTATTTGCAATGAATATCTGGGGTGGGCTTAAAGATGCCACCATTGGGCGGATATCAGAGTGCTTGTCAGAGCGAATGCTCATATGGATTGTATCTAAGAGATGTAGTTGAATCTTGAATGTAATTGATAAAGATGTCCGTCTGAATGGACCTTTGTTTTGACTGTATCCAGAGGATAATTAACCTGAAAAGAAAAGTTAGCTTCATGCCATGTCATGATGCATGAGATGTTTTATGCTTATGAAAATAAATGCGAACAATGTATGCATGCGTATGCTGTGAAATGACGTAATGAATGAATTATGCGTCTGAAAAGTTTTTCCTAGCGACTCACTGGGGAAAATAAATCCCCATCTTCTGGTTGGAGATGCTTGTATTGATGACCCTTTCTTAGCTAGGGATACTTGATTTCTGTCTGATGGTGGAAATACTCAACAGAGCCTGGCTGGGGATGGAAGAGGTGACCAGTCTGTCTGGTGATGCCAATCTCTTCTGGGAAATAGCTGGTTCTTGTTGGGGAATAGAATTAGCAACCGGATTCATTGGAACGCATGGTTAGACCTTCTCCTCGATCCTGAAGTCTTTTGTAATTGCTATTCCGTTTTATGCATGTATTTTTGGTAAACATCGATCGTATTCAAATACATATATCAATTCAAATTAAATCAATGGGCGTTTATGCAAACAAAACAGAGAAAGTAAAACAAAAGCATCTTTTTTTTTTGGAAACAAAATTGTATTGATTTTGAAAGAGGGCCTATAAATAGGCAATTTGAATACAAGGAGACAGAAATCCTAGTAAGAGGAAATTGTCAAGAAAATAAAGAGAAAGCTATGCAGACAAAGTCTTATTGATTTTAATTCCACTACTGTCATTATGTCTTCAAGCGTCTCATCTCCTGCTGTCGGATAGAAGTGATTGGCTTGTTCAGTCCCTTTGACTTGGTGAGGCTGATCGAGAACGGAACATAGTCATACGCTTTAATCCCTAATTTTTGCCTGGACCGCCCTGTCAGGTTTTCAGTCCACCAGGATACCCTTTCTTGCCCAAGCCGCCTTTTCAGGTTTTCGACTTGCCGGGTGTACATTTTTATACGTTTATCCCTAATTTTTGCCCGAACCCTTTTGGTTCGCCGGGATGCCCTTACTTTTGCCTAGGTACGTCGACCTAGCGGGTCTCTTTTATGCGTAGTATTTTTTAACTATGTCCGTGTTCACAGGATGCGGGAAGTCTTCGTCGTCCATTGTAGCAAGTATCATGGCTCCACCAGAGAATACCTTCTTAACCATAAATGGCCCTTCGTATGTGGGAGTCCATTTGCCTCTGGGATCACCTTGCGGTAGAATGATACGATTGATCACCAAGTTGCCAATTTGATACACCTGTCTCTTGACCTTTTTGTTAAATGCCTGGGTCATGCGCTTCTGATATATCATGACAAACAGCCGCAAGTCTCTTTTCGTCAATCAAATTTATCTGATCGAGTCGAGTCTGAATCCATTCATCTTCATCTAAGCCTGCATCTTTCATAATTCTTAGAGAGGGAATCTGAACTTCCACTAGTAAAACGGCTTCCATTCCGTAGACCAAAGAGAAAGGAGTTGCCCCCTATCGAAGTGCGCACTGAAGTGCGATAACCATGAAGAGCAAAGGGTAACCTCTCATGCCAGTTTTTGTATGTTACCGTCATCTTTTGTATGATCTTCTTAATATTCTTATTAGCAGCCTCCACGGCGCCATTCATCTTTGGCCGGTACGGAGAAGAGTTATGGTGTTTTATTTTGAACTGCGTGCAGAGTTCAGCAATCATCTTGTTGTTCTTCCGGAGAGAGCAGGTCTCAGATGTATATTTGATAAGATCCATCTTAGAAATCAATAAAGTGGTATGATTCAACATATACTGTCTTAGTCGGCGAGCAGCCTAAGCCAAAGCATAGCAAGCTTTCTCGAGCTGTGAGTATCTTGTTTCACAGTCGGTACCTTTTGCTAAGGTAGTATATTGCATGCTCTTTTCGACCAGACTCGTCATGTTGCCCCAACACACACCCTATTGAATTTTCTAACACGGTCAAATACATGATTAGAGGTCTTCCTTCAACTGGTGGCATCAGATTTGGAGGTTCTTGGAAGTACTTCTTGATTTTGTCAAAAGCTTCTTGACAATCATCATTCCATATCATCTCTTGATTTTTCCTCAGTAATTTGAAGATGGGTTTACAGGTAGCAGTCAAATGGGCGATAAATCGTGCGATTTAATTCAAGCGTCCCAAGGAACCTCTGACTTCCTTCTTGTCTACTGTAGTATCCAGATTTACAATTTCGATTGATTCCTCATGCGGCTGTATAGTCTTTTCCTCTTGTAGTAACAGTCTGGCAAGTTCTCCAGGTACTTCACAATCTTCCTCACTTCCATCCTCGGCTTGGTAGATCGGATTTTCAAAGTCATAATGAACAGTAGTAGAACTATTATCAACAGGATCCAGAGTGGGTATGGATCTGCAATTTGTTACGTGAGTGTGTGTAAGAAAACATAGCCTTTTTTGGCAGATGACAGGAAAGATAAAGAGCGCAATATTTGAATGCAAAAAGTCCATTGATTTATTGAATGTGAATATGCTTATGAAAATGACAAAACCCTTAACAAATTAGCTATTGTGCCCCGGGCATAGGCACAATGCTTTAAGAAGTTCAATTGTAAAAACTAAAAATTTGCAACACTAAAATAGACAATAACAATTACTCCTGACTAAAGGAAATCGGGATAGTGTCCTCAGCCTTCCAATTATTGAGTCCGTCACCAATTGTTGGGAAAATCCAGCTATCCAGGTCGCAATCGCTGTCAGCATCTTCTATAGCATTAATTTGATCTTTGATCATCCTTTCAGAGTTAAATCCCAGACCAGACTTGTCAGACTTGTATGGTACGTTGATCAGTTGACCCCAACCAGTACGACCACCATTTTCGACCACGGCTTGAGCATCTTTCAGAGAAATCATCGCAGGAGGAGCACGAATAACCTTGGGCACAAGGGGAGTTGGCTTAAGGACAGGACTAGGCGGGGGAACCACTTCAAATGACTGAGAATGAGTCTCGAAGAATTCTCCATCCATCTCGATGTATCTGAAGGCCTGCACACTACTGACAATATACTCTTCTTCCCCACACACAGTGACGATCTTACCCTCTATTGGATACCTCAGCTTTTGATGGAGAGATGAAGCTACAACACTTGCCCCATGAATCCAAGGGCGTCCCAGCAAGCAGGAATAGGCAGGACGAATGTTCATTACGTGAAAGATAGTGTTGAAGACTTGAGGTCCTATTTTGATAGGGAGGACCACTTCACCGTGGACAACGCTCTTCGCACCATCGTAAGCACGCACCACAATGTCACTAGGCTTCAGTTCAATGCTTTTACAATCAAGTTTATCGAGCACAGCTGTCGGTAGCACATTCAAAGAAGAGCCGTTATCGATCAACACATGAGACAAGGTGATCCCCTTACACTCAATGGAGATATGCAGAGCTTTATTGTGATTCTTTCCTGCTGGTGTCAGGTCAGCATCGGAAAAGCCTAGACCATTGTCAATAGCCAAGTTAGCAACATAATTTTCGAACTGATCGACAAATGTTTCCTGCGGTACATGAGCAGTCTTCAAGAATTTTACCAATGCATTGGCATGAGATTCAGAAGATAACAACAAGGATACCATCGAGATCTTAGACGGAGTATGCCCTAACTGTTCTACCACATCAAAATCACTCTTGCGGATGATCTTCAACACTTCTTCCATTTCTTGTTTGGCAACATCTTCAGTAGTAACTTCGACCGATGTCTCTGACTAAGAAGGGTTGACTACTGGTTCCTTTCCTCGAGTTTCAGGGGCGGGAGGTGAGATTTCTGGAGAGAAGATCCTTCCGCTTCGAGTAACTTTACTAGTCCCAACAATGTCATTAGGATTAGCAGAATTACCAACTTGCTTTACGCCATGGATGTAAACATCACCTCCATAATTCCACGGAATGGCTTTGCTTGAGGAATACGGTACTGGGCCAGGTGCGGTAATGATTAGGGGAGCTACCTTGGGTTCAGCAACAATCTTCATAGGTACTCTGGTAGCAGTAATCTTCACTGGAACTTTGGACCTTGCAATCACAAATATTTCTTAACAGTGTTTTCCACCTTAGGAATCCTTTCAAAGAGAATTGTACGATCCTCTATCAGCCGTTGAATACCATTCCTCAATTCCAGGCAATCATTGGGTCGGAGCATATAGAGATCGCAATTTTCTGCACAACCTGGAAATAAACCAGCTCACAATAAATTCTTCTTGATGATCAGGAGAGGAGATGTTAAGTCTGCTACAGTAGTGATGTGGGAATTGTTATCGACAACATTAACAGCCTTGTCATGATTAGGCATAGGTGCAGTGACGACATTTGGAGTCTCCGGAGGCTCAAATTCAATTTCCCCAGCGTCGATCATATCCTGAATTTTATTCTTCAACAACCAACAATCGTTTGTATCATGCCCGGGGCTATCGGAGTGATATGCACACCTGGCATTGGGATTATAACGAGGAGAAGTAGTGTTGACATTTGCAGGAGGGCCTCTGAGAGTGATTAAATTTGCCTTTAGCATACTTTGCAGTGCTTGTGCTAAAGTCATATTGATCTTGGTAAACTGCCTTCTCGGCCTGTCCTGTCTGTGCTGGAAGTTTTGAGCTGGCGGGGCTGCAATCGTAACTGCTCCAACGGTATGGTCACTATTTTTCTTGTTATGACTCCTTTGACCGTACACCGCATTTGATTCATTCTTCCCCTGATAGGACTTTTTGCTGCTTGCAGAGGTAGCCGCCTGTATCTTTCCACTTCGAATGCCGCTCTCCACCCGTTCACCTGTCAATATAAGTTCAGTGAAACCCGATGAAGAACTTCCCAGTAGATGCCTGTAGAATGGGCCAGTCAGTGTACCCATGAACATGTCTACTAATTCTCGATCAGTCATACGGGGTTTGACTCTGCCAGCCAAATCTCTCCATTTTTGGGCATATTCTTTGAAGCTTTCTTTAGAGCCCATAGTCATATTCTGCAACTGTAGCCGAGTAGGCGCTAATTCAGAATTATACTAGTAATGCTTGTAGAATGCTGTCGCTAAATCAGTCCAGGTGTGGATGTTAGAGCTCTCGAGCTGATAATACCACTCCAACTGTGTGCCAGACATACTCTCTTGGAAGAAGTGGATCCATAGCTTCCTATCAGTGGTATACGGCTGAATCTTTCTCACGTAAGCTCTCAGATGCATCTGAGGACAAGATGCACCATCATACTTAGTGAAAGTGGGGATCTTGAATTTGCAAGGAATGACCACATCAGAGACTAGACCCAAGCTTTCGAAATCCAGACCGGGCGCCTTCTGACCCTCCATGGCTAGCATACGTTCTTCCAGCAGTTTATACTTATCACCTTTTGGAGAGTACTGTTCATTTTCATAATCTTCATCGTCGTCCTCCTGGCTGAAAGGATCAGCATTCTCCTCTTCTGAATCTGTCCCCTCTTCTTGATCCTTCGGAATTCTAATCTTGACTCCTGCAGCCTGTCTTTTAAGCCTTCTTCCTGGGTTAATGTAACTCACAGGTTTCTTGTCCTTCTTCTGTTCGAGCAAGAGAGCCTTCAGTTCCTCCTGCCCCTTGGATAAGCTCAGCATCATCTCCTGGAATTGAGCATTCTGAGCCTGGAGATCTTTGACAGTTTGTTCGAGGGCCATTTTTCTGTTTAGAAGGAAGACCGTAAGAACATTGATCTTTTAGAATACCTGTTATGCAATGTTAAGTTATGCTATGCAATGTATGAAATGTTTTCAAGGACTTTTGGAATTTAACTTTGCGTAAACTACCAAAAAAAAGAAATTTTTATTAATAATTTTTTAATCAATATTCATTATAATAAATAATAAAATACAATAAAAGCTCAAGTCTCTCAGGGGCGGCTCTTTTTGGGCGAAGATATGCGTTGAGTCTTCGTTCCTCATTAAGCTGGCTGGTGAGCTCTAACACTTTCTTCCTTTCAGCACAGAATTGAGCTTCAAAAGTATCCCTTTCCTCTCTCAACTGGATCCAGGACCTCTTTAATTCTTCAAATTTCGGTAGGCATATCTGGATAAGGAATGATCAGAGGAGTACCTCCTTCAACTTCTGGTTCGACAATCAGAGGTCCGATTGCAAGATATGGCATGGTAAGTTCACGAGCTCTTGTGCGTACCCATCTGAGATAGGGTTCCATAGGAATAACATTTTTCTGTCCTAAAGTGCTTCTTTTCACCATGCCCCAAGCTCGTACAAACCTTTGACGGAGACCTTGAGAGTCGTTGTCATAGTCAAACACAGTGCCTTGAAGGATTACTTCATGTGGACCATCTCTTTGAGCATAACCAAACTGACGTAGGGCTAAAGCAGGATTATAAGTAATACCTCCCCTTATCCCCAGGAGTGGTACGTTAGAGAATTCTCCACAACGGTCAATGATGATAACATTTTCTTTGAGATGAGGACACCAACGAATGTCTGAATGGGAGAGCGACATTATCCTTTGAGACCATTTCAGATTTTGCTCATTCTTCAAGACTGATTGAGGAAGGTGTGAAATAAACCACCTAGACAATAAAGGTATGCAGCACATGAGAGTCCCTTGCCTCTTCATAGTACGAGTGTGAAGGGAATGCAAAATGTCTCCAAGCAAGGTAGGCACAGGGTTATGAGTGAGGAATATCTTAATAGCATTCACGTCTATGAATTGGTCTGGATTAGGGAATAACACCAAACCATAGATTAGTAATGCTAGGACATCTTCGAAAGCATGGACATCCATGACTTTTAAGAATTCTCGGGCCTTATTTATCAGAAATTTGGCAAGTAAACCCTTAATTCCACTTCTTGTTACCCAATTGGTTTCAATGTCGGACTTTGTCATGTGTAAAGCCGCGGCAACTTCTTCAGACTTCGGAAGCTTTTCTAAACCACTGAAAGGTGTTTGATCACGGATAGGTATCCCAAGCAGCCGGGAGAATTCTTCTAACGTGGGCACCAACTGATAATCCGGGAAGGTGAAGCAATGATGTTTAGGGTCGAAGAACTGGAATAAAACTCTCATCATATCTTCTTTGAAACCAGTGGTAAATAATTTAAGGAGAGAACCATGTTTCTTGATGAACTGAGCATGATCGGGAAGTTCTGACACTAAATCCTTGAGTTGAGGAGAAATTGTTACGAAATTGATCCGGATGGTCTTCCTGGAAGCCATAACCTGTTTAACAGGGCAAAGCTAAATCCCTAAGTCCTTGAAATGGTTAGTACAATGCCATGATGTCATGAGGTTATGATGTTATGATGGTAAGCAAATAATAAGCACAAACAAGCCACACAACAATCATCCCTAAGTTTTGAGGCTTGCATGAATTCCATAGGTGAGTACCCTCCCCACTGAAGTTTGGTTGGTTCAACCTGTCCTAGAATAGTAACCGGGTTCTAAAAGGATCTCCAATCATTGACCTTCCTTTAAGTCCACTTCAGTGCAACACCAAGTGGTTGACCAAAGCTTCCCTAAAGTCCAATCTCAAAGAGTGTAGTATCGAGTATCAACCAACCCCAGTCGGAACCGAAGTCAGTTATCTCACTACTTTCTAATGGCTAGGATGAGTCAATTAGGGTTCTAAAGGTCTGGTTAATGCTTTGATGACACCACGTGGACGCCAAATTTTTCCTCAAGTAAACATGAGGAACATCAGGACATCCAAAGTGTCACATTAACCGTAGCCATCATTTTGACCATTCCAGTATACGCCGGATAGTCGCGATGATCTTTTGCTACTTACCTAAGGTACACTAGATCCGGGTGTAGGATCTTTCACTCAAGCGTAAAATACCCAAGCAGTCCCTTAAAAGTAAATCAGACAATTTGAATAAGTGATCTTGTTTTTAAGGTAACCTCTCTTTTTAAGGGTCCCCAGCAGAGTCGCCAGTTCTGTCATACAGTGAACTGACTTTGTGTGTTTTTGCTTTGGAAAGCAAATGTCGCGGTTAGCAAGAGTCGCCACCGACTTTTCTTTTATCCCATAAGGAAAGGTGGAAAAGAACAGGAAAGACCTTAATTAGATTTTGGGTTCGGGAGGTACATTATACAAAGGGAAGGTGTTAGCACCCTTCGTATCCATGGTTATCCATGGGCTCTTAATTGCTGGATCACTTATGTTTGTCTGAAAAAGTGTTTGTGAATTGCTTAAAAAATGTTTTGAAAAGAGAGTTTAACTTTGTAATGATTCTTGTGCGAATGTATACAAAGTATTTATCTCGTTTAATTTTTGAAAGCGGTTTAGAAAAATATAACTTGGTAATGATTCTAGTACGAATGTATACCAAGTGGTGATTTTCTAGTATTTGCAAGGTGTAAGGTATGAAAAATGTTTTAGGTTGTGAGTCAGCAATTAAGAGTTATACCTACCCAAGGTCTTTATGGGCATTTCCTATCCTTATGAGGGTAAAACTGTCCTTACTATTGAGAAATAAGTAGTTTTATCCTTTGGATGTAAAAGGGTCATCATAGGGTCATCGATTGGTCATTGAAGGCAACATTTGTAAGGATACCTTAGCATTCGAATGGACGATCATCATTTAACCGTAGGCTACACCGAAGGGTCATCGAGGGACAAAATCATATATTCGAAGGCAACATCCGAGGGACTATGATTTATTTTATAGGGACATGATGATTTAACCGAAGGGTCTTTGCTAAGTGTATCCCCACATTCGCGGGACATGACCATAATACCGTAATATCGTAAGGCAACAAAGAGAGGTCCAAGATCACATATTCAAAGGCAATAAAATCAATTAGGTAATTAGGATGAATCTCCACATTAAAATCAATTAAATAATTAGGATGAATCTCCGCATTAAAATCAGTTAAATAATTAGGATGAATCTCCACATTAAAATCAACTAAGTAATTTGGATGAATCTCCACAAGGGTATCCCACAAATAAAGTGGAATACCTAGCAAGCTACATTTTCCGGGAATATGTAAGCCCTTACAAAATTCAACAAACGGGTTAGAATATCGAGACAAAGTGCAATCGAGAATTGCACTACAAAAGAAACACAGCAGTAATAATGTCAGGCGAAATAACGCATGATTATAATGAATCAGATCAGGTAGGCACAAAACAGAACAGCAAAATTCAGCGACTGTCATGTTCGCTGCTGCCTCGCCTAGCGAAGGCTTAGCGAGTGCTCGCTACATGCTCGCTTAGCGATGTGCTAGCGAGCGGCTACGGGTTTTGAGTTTGACAGCAGTACGATTTCCGGAACTCCGAACCCTATGGCATTCAATTACAGAAATAACATGGTCAAACATTCATGATATTCAGGCATACTTAAACTCACATGCAAAATCTAATTACATATCCAAAAATTCAATCATGATGCATTATGTATTTAGAGATTACAGATTGGAAGCATAAAACAGTAGTGATGCGCAAACCTGTTTGCAATTGAATTGCAACGTTGAATTGGCAGATCACTTTTGGTATCGGATTGAGCTGGGCGGCGGATTGAGTTGGGTGGCGGTAACCTCGGTGCAGATGAGTTTCCTTCAGGGTTTCCTTTAGGGTTGCCCTGAATTCTCTGGGTTAGCCTCCAGGGTTTGTTGTGCCTTCTTTCTATCTCCGGTTTTCATTCCGTTTTCGTCCCCCTTTTTCTGACTGAAGTTGTGGTATTTATAATGCTCTTTTTATGACCTAATGGGCTCAGAATGAAGCCCAGAATTTTCTGGTATTCGCAAGCTTCGCTAGGCGAGGGGCGTAGTGAAGGGTTCGCTAGGCGAAGGAATTGCTCGCCTAGGGAGCAAACCAGTTTAGGCCATTTTCTGGATTTTGTCATCTGTGTGCTGGGTCCTTGTTTTTTTTTTACGATCAATGCCTTGAAAAATAAGTTGGAGTGCCTTAGAAATGCCTTGTAATATTAACGGGAAAATTTTGGGGTATGACAATGACTATGGGAACCTCTTGTAGAACATGGTTGGCAGGTTTAAACCCTAGTACACTCCCTTTAGGTGGTTCTTAACCGAGACTCCATGCTCGTGACTCGCAACAAACCCTTTGATTCGTGGTTGATCTGTTCATGTATCCTTAATATCAATGGAACTTGGGTGTTGATAAGGTGTAAACCATAATCCACTAAAATGGATGATTGATATTAAGGATGATATGATCCATCCCATGACCTTTGTTTGTGTGCTTTGCTTGACCCTTGAGTGTGATTGTTGCATTCATGCATTCATGCATCCATTTGCATCCATATCATCAATAATGAAGAAAATTTTCAAGGAACCTAAGAGGTCTATTTGCAAATTTACAGACATGGAAAGACAAAGAAGGAATACAAAGAAGTACAGTTTCAGACAACCAGATTTGAAAGAGTTAAGGAATCTGACATCCTATGTACTAGATCCCTTGGGTTTCAAGGCTCGTTTTGGGAAGCTTCTTCCTCTTCTGACTACTCAGGTGGATGAAGGATTGATGAGTGTATTGGTGCAGTTTTATGACCCTTTGTACCGTTGCTTCACGTTTCCGGATTTCCAGCTTTTGCCTACACTTGAGGAGTATGCCTACCTTGTGGGTATACCGATTCTAGACCAGTTGCCGTTCAGTGGCTTGGAGAGCATTCCTACTTCTCAAGAGATAGCTGACATGTTACATATAGACGAATCTCTGGTCGGTGCTCATATGACTACCAAAGGTGGAATTCAAGGTCTCCCCTCTGAGTTACTCATTGCTCAAGCTACTGTGTATGGGAAGGCCATGAGTGAGGACGCCTTTGAAGCCATATTTGTACTTCTCATCTATGGGTTAGTATTGTTCCCCAACGTCGACAAGTTTGTGGATGTGAACGCTATTAGGATTTTCTCTACTCTTAACCCCGTTCCGACTCTGTTGGGTGACGCTTACTTCTCTTTGCATATGAGGAATGCAAAGGGTGGTGGTGCCATTGTATGATATTTGCCTCTGTTGTATAATTGGTTTATTTCTCACTTACCGCAGACGGTTGCCTTCAAGGAAAACAAAAGATGTCTACGGTGGTCCACGAGACTCATGTCTCTCACTAATTATGATATCTCTTGGTACAACTGTGTGTATGATGGTGTGCAGATTATCGACTCTTGTGGCGAATTCTCCAATGTACCTCTTCTTGGTACATGTGGTGGGATTAACTACAACCCTGTTTTGGCACGTCGTCAGCTTGGGTTCCCCCTAAAGGATAAACCTAATAACATTCTGTTATAGGGTGTGTTCTTTCAGGAGGATAAAGATCCCCAAAACATGAAGGGCAGAATGGTCCGCGCTTGGCGCAAGATTCATAGGAAAGGAAGGAAAGAGTTGGGTCCTAAGAATTGTGTTGCTATGGAGCCTTACACTGCTTGGGTTAGGAAGAGAGCGTCTGAGTATCTCATGCCTTACGAATATCCAAGACCTACACCTTTGGTTATGGCTGGGCCTTCAACCCTCCTTGACCAAGGAGTAGTGTAACACCCTTCTAAAATACCCCAAATATATAATTACAACAACAAATATTTATATCAGAGTAATCATGCACCAAGGGTGTCACACAACATTTCACACCATAAAAACTATCATGCTCTTTATTTCATCCAAACAACATTTTTGCATAATTCGCAGCGGAAAGAAATCAACCAACCATTCAAAACATATTACAGATAAAAAGGTTCAACAATCAACAATAAAACAATTAAAACATCCCGTCCCGATGTTACATCTATCAGAGCACGACCCGCTAAGTAGACTACTCTAGACTCCAAGCATTAGCTTCTACTCAACTCACTGCTCATCACCTGAAAAATAGTTGTAAGGGTGAGTTCCTCAATCGATATAACAAACATTATAAATTATCATGTTATGTTAAGTAAATTTACACGTTAATCACCCTAATCATATCATGCATTCAATAACGACACATCAACTCAATATCATACTCAATAACAACTTAAAATGCAACTCAATAACGACATAAAATGCAACTCAAATGAGACTCGACTCTTCATGCATGTGGTACCAATCGGAGTAAAACTCCCAACTTAAAATCATTGCCAGTTTAGTGGGCATCAAGGCATAAGCCTTCAACATTCAACTTAAAATTTTGCCAATCCAGGCCAACGTGGTGTGAGCAAAGCTCCATAATTTTGCCAATCCAGGCCAACGTGGTGTGAGCAAAGCTCCGACTCAATGCATATGAAATGTATATGGCATGTACGACTTGAAATTTCAACAACATAATAATAACAGCAACATAACAGCTTTTTCAACAAAACAACTTAAAATCAACTTTGGCTCATCAAGCCTACAACTCAGTATTTTCAACAACTTTTTCAACAAAATCAACTTATAATCAACTTTGGCTCATCGGCCTACAACTTAGTATTTCCAACAACTTTAACACAACTTATCAACACATTTGCATCAACATTTCACAACATAAACTCAACAAATGTACTCATCACAATTAACTACAATAGGCCACTCACCAATTGGGTTCACAACATAAAAATTAACAATTTTTCCACACTGCAACAGTGTTAACCGGTTAACGCCCTGGGTTAACCGGTTAACGCAGGAAAAACACATTTTCTGGCAAAACGCAACAGTGTTAACCGGTTAACGCCCTGGGTTAACCGGTTAACGCAGGCAAAACAGCACATTTTCACAATTTCTAACAGTATTAACCGGTTAACACCCTGGGTTAACCGGTTAACGCAGGCAAAACAACAGTCCCTGCGCTAACACAAGGCAGAATGCAGAGTTCTCCGCATTTTCCGCCGTTGGAGGACTTCCGGACCTCCGATTCCAATTCCGTAAAGAGCTATACGTTCGGAAATTCACAACTAACCCAAACACATATTCAATTACAGCCTAAACACAGTTCATCCGACGTACTTTTCCAGCATTCATAATCCCAATTAGGGTCAATTCAACGGCTATCACTACCCATGACATGTTAATCTATAATACCCATTAAACGACGATAAACCCCCCTTACCTGAGATAATCCGGCAATCTCTAAGCTTCGAGCTTTTCCGTTCTTCAACCTTTGCTCTCTAGCTCTTCCTCTTTGCCCTTTTCTCCTCTTCTCTGCAGCTTCTCTGTTTTCCACGTAAAACCCTTTTACAAAATGAAATCTCTTTTTCCTTATTCCAACTTATATATTTTCCAAATAATTATTATTCCAAATAATAATAATAATAATAATCCAATAATTCAATTTATTTAATTAAATTATTAAATATATTATTAACTTAATTTAAATAATCCTTTTATTTAATTCGGGGTGTTACAACTCTCCCCTACTAAAAGAGTTTTCGTCCTCGAAAACATACCTCAAGCAAATAACTCTGGATAAGACTCCTTCATCTGACTCTCCAGTTCCCAAGTCACATTGCCACCTGCTGGTCCTCCCCAAGCTACCTTCACTAAGGCAATCTCTTTACCCCGCAACTGCTTCAACTCTCGATCCTCGATCCTCATAGGCAATATTTCAACAGTCAGGTTATCCCTCACCTGTACATCATCTACTTGGATCACATGCGACGGATCATGAATGTACCTCCTCAACTGAGACACATGAAAAACCTCATGCAAATTCGCAAGTGACGGCGGTAAAGCGATACGATAGGCTACCTCTCCTATCCTCTCCAAAATCTGATAAGGACCAATAAATCGAGGTGTCGACTTCTTTGACTTCAAAGCTCGACCAACCCCAGTTATCGGAGTAACACGAAGAAACACATGATCTCCCTCTTGAAACTCAAGTGATTTCCTCCTCTTGTCATGATAACTCTTCTGACGACTCTGAGCAATTCTCATCTTTTCCTGAATCATCTTAATCTTTTCTGTAGTCTGTTGAACAATCTCCGGTCCAACCACAACACTCTCACCGGACTCATACCAACATAAAGGTGTCCGACATCTCCTACCATACAAAGCTTCAAACGGTGCCATACCAATGCTCGAATGAAAACTATTGTTGTAGGTAAACTCAATCAAAGGTAAATAACAATCCCAAGCACCTCTCTTTTCCAAAACACAAGCCCTCAACAGATCCTCTAGTGACTGAATCGTCCTCTCAGTCTGACCATCAGTCTGCGGATGATATGCAGAACTCAATCTCAGCTTAGTTCCCAAAGCCTTCTGCAAACCTTCCCAGAATTTCGATGTAAATCTAGGATCTCTGTCCGAAACAATACTCGACGGAATACCATGCAAACTTACAACCTTCTCAATATACAACTCGGCTAATCTCTCTAACGGATAATCCATTCTGATCGGAATGAAATGAGCCGATTTCGTCAATCTATCCACAATCACCCAAATAGCTTCAAAATTCTTACTTGTCCTCGGCAAACCAGACACAAAATCCATACTGATACTATCCCACTTCCACTCTGGAATAGCCAACGGTTGCATTAGCCCAGACGGCTTCTGATGCTCGATCTTTGACTTCTGACAAGTCAAACAAGAATAAACAAAACTCGCAATTTCTCTTTTCATTCCCGGCCACCAAAATAACTTTTTCAAATCATGATACATCTTCGTAGCTCCAGGATGAATACTCAACCCACTACGATGTCCTTCTTCAAGAATACTCTTCTTAAGTTCGGCAACATCCGGAATACACACCCTCTTACCAAATTTCAGAATACCATTTTCATCAACTCCGAATTCACCACCTTGACCCTGATTCACCAGAGTCAACTTATCAACCAAAAGCACATCGGATTTCTGACCCTCTCTGATCTCATCCAGAATACCACTTGTTAACTTCAACATTCCCAATTTAACACTATTGTGAGTACTCTCACACACCAAACTCAAGTCTCTAAACTGCTCAATTAAATCCAATTCCTTAACCATTAGCATAGACATATGTAATGATTTCCGACTCAATGCATCAGCCACTACGTTTGCTTTACCCGGATGGTAATTCAAACCAAAGTCATAATCCTTCAGAAATTCTAACCATCTCCTCTGTCTCATATTCAGCTCTTTCTGATCAAACAAATATTTTAAACTTTTATGGTCACTGAAAACTTCAAATCTTGATCCATACAAGTAATGCCTCCATAACTTCAGAACAAACACCACAGCTGCCAACTCTAAATCATGCGTCGGATAGTTCCTCTCATGAACCCTCAGCTGTCTTGAAGCATAAGCTATAACCTGCTTATTCTGCATCAACACGCCACCCAAACCCAACAATGAAGCATCACAGTAAACTTCAAATGATTCCGACGAACTCGGTAATATCAGAATAGGAGCAGTAGTTAACCTTCTCTTTAACTCTTGGAAACCTTTTTCACATTTTGAGTCCCAAACAAACGCTTGCCCCTTCCTAGTCAACATCGTCAATGGTAACGCCAACTTAGAAAATCCCTCAATGAACTTCCTATAATAACCAGCCAAACCAAGGAAACTTCGAATCTCGGCAACAGACTTCGGAGCTTCCCACTTAGATACCGCTTCTATCTTGAAGGATCAACAGCAACGCCACCTCTTGAAATCACATGACCAAGAAAACTAACCTCTTCTAACCAAAATTCACACTTGGACAATTTAGCAAATAACTTCTTTTCTCGTAGAACTCCCAAAACCACTCTCAAATGTTCAGCATGCTCTTCTTCAGATTTCGAATACACCAAAATATCATCAATAAACACCACAACAAACTTGTCCAGGTACGGATGGAAAATCCTATTCATATACTCCATAAATACTCCAGGCGCATTAGTCACACCAAAAGGCATTACAGAATACTCATAATGTCCATACCTTGTTCTGAAAGCAGTCTTCTGAATATCCTCGGTTTTCACACGGATCTGATGATACCCAGATCTCAAATCTATTTTGCTGAACACACTTGCACCAACCAACTGATCCATCAAATCATCAATCCTCGGCAAGGGATACCGATTCTTGATCGTCACTTTATTCAGTTGCCTGTAGTCCACACACCACCTCATAGTACCTTCTTTCTTCTTAACCAATAACACTGGTGCACCCCACGGTGACACACTCGGACGAATAAATTTCTTATCCAACAGATCTTCCAACTGACTCTTCAATTCAGTTAACTCAACAGCAGACATACGGTACGGAGCCATCGATATCGGTCTAGTACCAGGTACCAAATCAATCGAGAACTCCACTTCACGCTCTGGCGGTAATTCATTCACCTCTTCCGGAAACACATCAGGAAAATCACACACCACAGCCAGATTACAAATCACCAGTTTATCTTTAGCCTCCAAAGTCGCTAACAGCATAAACAACTCTGCCCCATCAGCTACTTCTTCATTCACTTGCCTTGCTGATAGAAACAAACTCTTTCCCTCCTCAATCTCAGGAAAGACCACCGTTTTATCAAAACAATTGATAGAAACTCGGTTAAACACCAACCAGTTCATACCCAGAATAACATCAATCTGCACTAGTGGAAGACACACTAGGTCCATCCCAAAGTCTCTACCAAAAATACTCAAAGGACAATTTAAACAAACCGAAGTAGTAGTCACTGAACCCTTCGCAGGAGTATCAATTACCATACTACCAAACATCTCAGATATCTCTAACTTAAGTTCCACAGCACAATCCAAAGATATAAAGGAATGAGTCGCACCTGTGTCAATAATAGCTACAAGAGGAAAGCCATTAATATAACACGTACCTCGGATAAGTCTGTCCTCACTGGAGGTTTGAGTTCCGGTCAATGCGAACACCTTCCCAGTCTGAGATTTCTTTGGCTTCTGACACTGACTTCCAATATGCCCTTCTTCGCCACAATTAAAACAAATCACTTCCTTGTGCTTGCAATCAGCTATTGCATGACCAATCTTACCACAGTGAA
Organism: Lathyrus oleraceus; assembly: GCF_024323335.1. Lineage (NCBI taxonomy): Eukaryota > Viridiplantae > Streptophyta > Magnoliopsida > Fabales > Fabaceae > Lathyrus > Lathyrus oleraceus. The sequence goes on along the minus strand of NC_066582.1, from coordinate 355,015,222 downwards.
AACATCTCTTCACTTCAGCAGTGCATACATTACTCTTATGACCAGCCTGACCACATTTGAAGCAAACTATACCAGCAGGAGCACCTCCCCCACTAGCTCTCTGAGCCGGAACAACTCTTTGCTTCCCTTTTCCAGCTGGAGCATCATACGGCTTGCCACGGTTTTGATGTTGCTTGCCTCTGCGATCACTGACAATCTTGTAATGAGCATTATTGTCTTCTTCAAATATCCTGCAGCTATCAACCAATTCCGTAAAAGTGCGTATCTTCTGATACCCAACAGCCTTCTTAATTTCAGAGCGCAGTCCGTTTTCAAACTTGATGCACTTTGAAAATTCAGCACCAACACCAGTGTAATGAGGATAAAATTTGGACAACTCCACAAATTTTGCAGCATAATCAGTGACAGACATGTTTCCTTGCTTCAGCTCAAGGAACTCAATTTCCTTCTTACCACGGACATCTTCCGGATAATACTTTCTCATGAATTCCCTACGGAATACATCCCAAGTAATGACTTCACCTGCCACGGTCAACCTCTCGTGAGTCTCTAGCCACCAGTCATCCGCTTCGACTGCTAGCATGTGAGTACCATACCGAACCTTCTGAGCTGGAGTGCAATCCATAACACGGAAGATTCTCTCGATCTCTTTCAACCATCCCAAGGCTGCATCTGGATCATGCTTTCCTTTAAACACCGGCGGATTCTCTCTTTGAAAAGTCGCCAAGCTACGTGATCCAGCATCTCCACCAGCATTTGGCAAGTTCTGCACAGCTTGTGCCATCGCTTGCATTGCAGCAGCCATTGCAGCGTCATTCCTTCCAGCCATTTCAACTTATCACTACAACACAACTTAAAAGTTAGACTAGTAACAATTACACAATTGTTAGACAGTAACGACACGACAACTGGCCGGACAGACCGACCTGCTCTGATACCACTAATGTAACACCCTTCTAAAATACCCCAAATATTTAATTACAACAACAAATATTTATATCAGAGTAATCATGCACCAAGGGTGTCACACAACATTTCACACCATAAAAACTATCATGCTCTTTATTTCATCCAAACAACATTTTTGCATAATTCGCAGCGGAAAGAAATCAACCAACCATTCAAAACATATTACAGATAAAAAGGTTCAACAATCAACAATAAAACAATTAAAACATCCCGTCCCGATGTTACATCTATCAGAGCACGACCCGCTAAGTAGACTACTCTAGACTCCAAGCATTAGCTTCTACTCAACTCACTGCTCATCACCTGAAAAATAGTTGTAAGGGTGAGTTCCTCAATCGATATAACAAACATTATAAATTATCATGTTATGTTAAGTAAATTTACACGTTAATCACCCTAATCATATCATGCATTCAATAACGGCACATCAACTCAATATCATACTCAATAACAACTTAAAATGCAACTCAATAACGACATAAAATGCAACTCAAATGAGACTCGACTCTTCATGCATGTGGTACCAATCGGAGTAAAACTCCCAACTTAAAATCATTGCCAGTTTAGTGGGCATCAAGGCATAAGCCTTCAACATTCAACTTAAAATTTTGCCAATCCAGGCCAACGTGGTGTGAGCAAAGCTCCATAATTTTGCCAATCCAGGCCAACGTGGTGTGAGCAAAGCTCCGACTCAATGCATATGAAATGTATATGGCATGTACGACTTGAAATTTCAACAACATAATAATAACAGCAACATAACAGCTTTTTCAACAAAACAACTTAAAATCAACTTTGGCTCATCAAGCCTACAACTCAGTATTTTCAACAACTTTTTCAACAAAATCAACTTATAATCAACTTTGGCTCATCGGCCTACAACTTAGTATTTCCAACAACTTTAACACAACTTATCAACACATTTGCATCAACATTTCACAACATAAACTCAACAAATGTACTCATCACAATTAACTACAATAGGCCACTCACCAATTGGGTTCACAACATAAAAATTAACAATTTTTCCACACTGCAACAGTGTTAACCGGTTAACGCCCTGGGTTAACCGGTTAACGCAGGAAAAACACATTTTCTGGCAAAACGCAACAGTGTTAACCGGTTAACGCCCTGGGTTAACCGGTTAACGCAGGCAAAACAGCACATTTTCACAATTTCTAACAGTATTAACCGGTTAACACCCTGGGTTAACCGGTTAACGCAGGCAAAACAACAGTCCCTGCGCTAACACAAGGCAGAATGCAGAGTTCTCCGCATTTTCCGCCGTTGGAGGACTTCCGGACCTCCGATTCCAATTCCGTAAAGAGCTATACGTTCGGAAATTCACAACTAACCCAAACACATATTCAATTACAGCCTAAACACAGTTCATCCGACGTACTTTTCCAGCATTCATAATCCCAATTAGGGTCAATTCAACGGCTATCACTACCCATGACATGTTAATCTATAATACCCATTAAACGACGATAAACCCCCCTTACCTGAGATAATCCGGCAATCTCTAAGCTTCGAGCTTTTCCGTTCTTCAACCTTTGCTCTCTAGCTCTTCCTCTTTGCCCTTTTCTCCTCTTCTCTGCAGCTTCTCTGTTTTCCACGTAAAACCCTTTTACAAAATGAAATCTCTTTTTCCTTATTCCAACTTATATATTTTCCAAATAATTATTATTCCAAATAATAATAATAATAATAATCCAATAATTCAATTTATTTAATTAAATTATTAAATATATTATTAACTTAATTTAAATAATCCTTTTATTTAATTCGGGGTGTTACAAGTAGAGGAGTTGAGAGACGAAGACCGATCACGTGGTTGGATCCGTGAAAGAGAGGAGTTGCTTCAGCAAATCAAGGAGAAGGATGCTTTGATAGAGTTCCTCGAACATCAGGTTATTGATGATCCTGATGATGCATGGACTTCTCTACTTCCTCAATCTTCCAAGTTTTGGAAAAGGAAGTACGACCGACTCGCCAAAGAGAAGGCAGATATGGAGGCAGCCTACGAGAGGGAGGTGAAGAGACTTCGTGCATCCTATCTTCTTGTGTCTCGAGCTTTAGATGATTGTTTCTAGGGATCCATAGGATGATTATTTTCCTTTTCTCTTGTATATGGCTACACAATGCTGTACTTCTTTGGTGTAAAAAATATATTCCAGATATTATTGACGAAATATTTCCATATGCGATAAATGTTTAATACTTCCAACATTTGCAAATAGAACTCTAAAAGCTCCTTTGACAAATAAAAACAAATCATATGCACAAGCATTGCATGCATCATGTGCATAAGCAGGTTTTGTTCCCGGCTTCTTGTCCCATGGTCTAACTCTGCGTTCTTCATTCATTTTGAAGACAAGCTGACTCACCGGTACTACACTAGAGCCAACTCTTCGAGACTGATGGATCATTTGGAACAAGAGAACCACGAGCTGAAAGAGGAAGTTGCCAGATTAAGTGCTTTGATGAACTCATTCGTGGCTGCCCAGAGCCAGTCTTCTCCGACACCTTCAACTCCTCCCCAGAGGACAGTCATCTCTGAGATTGTCTCCTCGATTGTGCCTGCGGCCAGTGCACACTTTGTTCCAATGGCCATGCCAGCCGGATTCCCGTGGGGGATGTCTCCCAATTTCATGCCCGATGGTTCTGCTCCCACCTTTGCTTCTATGTCGGCATCTAGCCCGGTCCTTGCTGTTCCTCCTCCTGTCGTGCATACTCTGCCCAGAGTAGACGACACCATCTATCATTCTGAGCCATCTGAGGGCCCAGATGTCTATGAGAAGATGGACGCTATGAACGATCAATTTCTTGAGCTTCGCAAGGAGTTGAAAACTCTCAGAGGAAAGGATCTTTTCGGCAAGTCTGCTGCTGAACTCTGCTTGGTTCCTAATGTGAAGATCCCTGTGAAATTCAAGGTCCCTGACTTTGAAAAATGCAAGGGAAATACTTGCCCTCTCAGCCACCTGGTCATGTATGCCAGGAAAATGTCGACTCAGACCGACAATGACCAACAGCTCATCCACTACTTTCAGGACAGTTTGTCCGGTGCTGCTCTGCGTTGGTACATGGGTTTAGACAGTGCGAACATCCGATGTTTCAACGATCTTGGCGAGGCCTTCGTTAAGCAATACAAGTACAATGTGGATATGGCTCCCGATAGGGATCAATAGAGGGCCATGTCCCAGAAGGACAAGGAAACATTCAAAGAATACGTCCAGAGGTGGCGAGAAGTAGCAGCACAGATCGTGCCCCCGCTGGAAGAGAAAGAGATGACTAAGATCTTTTTGAAGACCTTGAGTTCTTTTTATTATGAGCGGATGATTGCTAGCGCTCCTTCTGACTTCACCTAGATGGTGAATATGGGGATGCGTCTAGAAGAAGGGGTTAGAGAAGGGCGTCTGACAAGAGAAGAAGGCTCTTCTGCCAAACGTTATGGAGCGTTTGCGAAAAAGAAAGATGGAGAGGCACATCCTGTGACCTCCTATATGAAACCAAGAAGACCCTCTATGAGGAGGAAGACCGTGCGTCCCGCCGGTTACCAGCACCAGGTGGCTCATATAGCACCTGTCTTCAGAGATAATCAGTAGTACCGGCAACATAACAACAATCAGCAACCACACCCGTAATATCAACAACAACAGCACCGTCTGCAACAGCAGGCCTACCAACCTCGAAACAGTAACAACACCAGCACAAGTTACGAGAGGAAAAGGGTCACTTTCGATCCTATTTCGATGACGTATGTAGAGTTATATCCCTTTTTGATAGAGAGGAGGTTGATTAGTCCGCGAGACCCACCGGATATACCTACTAACCCCCAGTGGTGGTATAAGCCCGAATTATATTGTGTTTACCATTCTGGTGCTCCCGGCCACGACGTGGAGAATTGCTACCCTTTGAAGACCAAAGTCCAAGACCTTGTGAGGTGTGGCATTCTGTGTTTCAAGGATGTAGATCCTAACGTGAAGAAGAACCCATTGCCCGAGCATGGGAAATCTGTCAACATGGTCCAAGGTTGCCCTGGCAAATACAAAGTCAAATACGTCAGTCATATTCGACAATCTCTGGTCGAGATGCATCGTTTGCTATGTGATTATAGACATTATGAGCATGACCATGATAGATGCCGAGTCTGTTCTGTTAATCAAAGAGGTTGTCGCCAGGTGCGCAAAGATGTTCAAGAAATGCTGGATGAAGGAGTTATTGAGATCCTTCAAAACAGAAATGTTGACGAAGATGCTGATGAGGTCAACCTAATTTCTCCAATATTCCGAATCCCCGAGCCTGTTATCATCAAGTATGATGGTAGCAAGCAGAAGGTTTCTCCCGCATTAACCATCAAGCCAGCTGGACCAGTACCATACTCTTTTGAAAAGGCGGTTCCCTATCGCTACACTGCTGTCGCAGTAGAAAATGGGAAAGAGGTGTCCTTGCCATCCTCATCTGTTGTTAACATTGCCGATGTTAGTGGTTTGACCCGCAGCGGTCATGTATTTTCAGCACCTTCAAAGCCTCAAGCTAATGCTGATCTTGTTGAGCGCCCGATTGGGAATGTTGTGAGCACTCCGAATTCGGCACTTGTTGTTAAGCCATCCCCTACACCAAGAACTCCTGCTTCTGTTCGCCGAAGCGGCAATACGAAAGAAGACTGCGATGAGATGCTGAAGCTCATCAAAAGGAGCGAATACAATGTTGTAGACCAGCTTCTACAAACGCCATCCAAAATATTTTTGCTATCATTGCTTTTGAATTCAGAACCATACCGAGAGGCTCTGCAGAAGGTGTTGGATGTGTTATATGTGGATCACGATGTCACGATAGAACAATTCGATAGCATTGTTGTAAACATTACTGCTTGTAACAACTTGAGTTTTTGTGACTCTGATCTCCCCGAGGAGGGAAAAGACCACAAATTGGCATTACATATATCTATGGGTTGCAAAGACGATGCCATGTCCAATGTGTCGGTGGACACTGGGTCATCATTGAACGTATTGCCAAAATCCACTCTCGCTAAGTTGTCATATCAAGGGCCTCCCATGAGGCAGAGTGGAGTAGTTGTGAAGGATTTCGATGGGTCTCGCAAAACTGTGATAGGGGAAGTTGATCTCCCAGTCAAGATCGGACCAAGTGATTTCCAGATTGCCTTCCAGGTTATGGATATTCACCCATCATATAGCTGTCTCCTAGGCAGACCATGGATTCACGAGGCAGGCGCCGTGGCATCCACCCTACACCAGAAATTGAAATTTGTGAAGAATAAGAAGCTGGTGGTGGTAAGGGGAGAAAGGGATCTCCTGGTTAGCCATTTGTCTTCCTTCTCATATATAGATGCTGAGGATGAAGTTGGCACTCCTTTCCAAGCTTTATCTATTGCCGAACCTATTGAGAAGAGAACTCCTTCATTTGCTTCCTACAAAGATGCAAAGTTGGCAATCGAGCGTGGTGCAACTGCTGGATTAGGGAAAATGATTGAGCTAGAAGACAACAAGTCCCGGGCTGGCATAGGTTATTCATCTGGGGTTTCCAATATGCAAGGGCTGTTCAAGAGTGGAGGTTTCATCCACACTGGTCAGGACGAGGAAGCTACTGCCATCTTGGAAGAGGACGAAGAGGATTCAGGCAACTTCGTCATCCCTAGGGGGATCTGCAATAATTGGGTCGCTGTGGATATTCCAACAGTTATCCATAAGTCAAAGTAATGTTCATTGTGTTTAAAGACCCTCCTCCCATGCCAAAAGGAGGGGTGGTGACATTGTTGGCGCATAAATACAATGATATTTTCATAGATTCATGTTAAATGTTTGTTTTTCCAATTATTTTCCCTTTTCGCTTTTTGCATGAAATTGGTGATCACATAAAACCTAAAAATAGAATAAAATCAATCTTTTCATCTGCATAATGATTTGCCTTGTTTGAATTCTAAAGCTTTTCATATCCAAAATCATTATGCAGGTTAATCAAACCCATTGAACATAATGATCCAACACCATCCCCCAACTTTGAATTCCCTGTATTTGAGGCGGAAGAAGATGATGTTGAAAAGATTCCTGACGAGATTACCCGTCTGCTTGAGCATGAAGAGAAGATCATTCAGCCGCATCTTGAGAACCTGGAAACAGTCAACTTGGGGTCTGAGAATTGTGTGCGAGAAGTGAAGATTGGGGCACTCCTGGAAGGATCTGTTAAGAAGGGGTTGATTGAATTGCTACGAGAATACGTCAATGTCTTTGCCTGTTCATATGAAGACATGCCTGGTCTAGATACAGATATTGTGCAACACTTCCTACCTTTGAAACCTGAGTGCGTGCCTGTGAAGCAGAAACTTAGAAGAACTCATCCTGATATGGCAGTGAAGATCAAAGAGGAAGTTCAGAAGCAAATTGATGCGAGGTTTCTGGTGACTTCTACATATCCTCAATGGGTGGTCCATATTGTGCCCGTGCCTAAAAAAGATGGAAAAGTCCGGATGTGTGTGGACTATAGAGACTTGAATAAAGCTAGTCTGAAAGATGATTTTCCTCTACCATATATTGATATGTTGGTAGACAATACAACTAAATTCAATATCTTCTCATTTATGGACGGATTTTCCGGATATAATCAGATCAAGATGGCACCCGAGGATATGGAGAAGACAACATTCATCACACCTTGGGGAACATTCTGTTATCGAGTGATGCCTTTCAGTTTGAAGAACGTCGGAGCCACATATCAACTAGCTATGACCACCTTGTTTCATGATATGATGCACAAGGAAATCGAGGTATATGTTGACGATATGATCGCTAAGTCAAGAACGGAGTTTGAACATGTAGAGCACTTGTTGAAGCTTTTTCAGCGTTTGAGGAAGTACAAGCTTTGTCTGACTCCCAACAAGTGTACATTTGGAGTCCGTTCTGGCAAATTATTGGGCTTTATTGTTAGTGAAAGAGGTATTGAGGTTGATCCTGCAAAGGTCAAAGCAATACAAGAGATGCCTACGCCCAAAACTGAGAAGCAAGTCCGAGGTTTTCTTGGCCGCTTGAATTATATTTCCATATTCATATCCCACATGACTACCACATGTGCGCCGATATTCAAGCTCCTCCGGAAAGATCAGTCCCATGATTGGACCGAGGATCGCCAGAAAGCTTTCGACAGTATTAAAGAGTATCTGTCTGAGCCTCCGATTCTGTCTCCGCCCGTGGAAGGAAGACCATTGATTATGTATCTGACTGTTCTTGAAGACTAAATGGGTTATGTCCTTGGTCAGCAAGACGAATCAGGAAAGAAAGAATATGCTATTTACTACTTGAGCAAGAAGTTCACCTATTGTGAGTTTTGATATTCAATGCTTGAGAAAACATGTTGTACTTTGGCTTGGGCTGCTAAGCGCCTACGCCAGTATATGTTAAATCATATGACGTGGTTGATATCCAGAGTGGATCCAATCAAGTATATCTTCGAGAAGCCTGCTTTAACAGGGAGGATTGCCCGTTGGCAGATGTTGTTATCTGAGTATGATATTGAGTATCAAGCTCAGAAGGCTATTAAAGGTAGTATCTTGGCTGACCACTTGGCACATCAGCCGATTGAGGATTATCAGTCAGTTCAGTATGACTTCCTAGATGAGGAGATTCTGTATTTGAAAATGAAAGATTGTGATGAGCCTACACTCGATGAAGGGCTAGAGCCTGGTTCCAGATGGAGTATGGTGTTTGATGGTGTTGTAAATTAATATGGAAATGGTATTGGGGAAGTGATTATTACTCCTCAGGGCACACATATTCCTTTTACAGCAAGGCTAACTTTCAAATGCACGAATAATATGGCTGAGTATGAGGCCTGTATTATGGGATTGGAGGAGTGCATTGATCTAAGGATCAAGCATCTTGATGTTTATGGTGATTCGGCCCTCGTTGTTAATCAGATTAAGGGTGAATGGGAGACGAATTAGCCCGACCTCATTCCATATAGGGATTATGCGAGGAGGATTTCAACGTTCTTTACTGAGGTTGACTTCCATCATATTCCTCGAGATGAGAATCGGATGGCAGACGCTCTTGCTACACTTGCTTCAATGATTGTGGTTAAACTTTGGAATGAAGTTCCCAATATCACTATGATGCGCTTGGACAGACCAGCTCATGTATTTGCAGTAGAAGAAGTAGAAGATGATAAGCCATGGTATTATGATATTAAGTGTTTCCTTCAGAACCAGTCTTACCCGCCTAGGGCATCTGTGAAAGATAGGAAGACTCTGAGGAGATTATCAGGAAGTTTCTACCTCAATGGTGATGTGCTTTATAAGAGAAATTTTGACATGGTTCTGCTTAGATGCGTGGATAGACACGAAGCAGACTTGTTGATGATTGAGGTCCATGAGGGTTCATTTGGTACTCATTCCAATGGACATGCCATGGCTAGAAAGATATTGAGAGCAGGCTACTATTGGCTGACAATGGAGTCTGACTGCTGCAAATATGTGAAGAAATGCCATAAGTGTCAGATTTATGCAGATAAGATCCATATTCCCCCGACACTTCTGAATATGATTTCATCACCATGGCCCTTCTCCATGTGGGGAATCGGCATGATTGGCATGATAGAGCCAAAAGCGTCTAATGGACACATATTTATTCTCATAGCAATTGATTACTTCACCAAGTGGGTTGAAGCGGCATCATATGCAAATGTGACCAGGCAGGTGGTCGTGAAGTTTATCAAGAATCAACTCATAGGCCGTTATGGTGTGCCAGATAAGATCATTACTGATAATGGATCTAATCTGAATAACAAGATGATGGAAGAGTTGTGCGCTGAGTTCAAGATTGCACACCATAATTCCTCTCCTTACAGACCCAAGATGAATGGGGCTGTTGAAGCTGCTAACAAGAATATCAATAAGATTATCCAGAAGATGGTTTTTACATACAAAGATTGGCATGAGATGCTGCCATTTGCTTTACACGGACATCGCACATCTGTCCGCACTTCAACAGGGGCAACCCCTTGCTCTCTTGTTTATGGCATGGAGGTTGTACGCCCAGTAGAGGTGGAGATCCCATCAATGAGAGTCTTGATGGAAGACAAAGTTGACTGATGATGAATGGGTTCAGAGTCGTTATGACTAGCTGAATTTGATAGAAGAAAAGAGACTGACTGCCATGTGCCATGGTCAATTATATCAGCAAAGGATGAAGAAAGCTTTTGATAAGAAGGTCAAGCCCCGTGTGTTCCGAGAAGGTGACCTTGTGCTCAATAAAGTCTTGCCTTTCGCGCCCGATTCCAGGGGCAAGTGGACTCAAAACTATGAAGGTCCATATGTTGTTAAGAGAGCCTTTTCAGGTGGTGCTTTGATACTTACAACTATGGATGGGGAGGATTTCACTCGTCCTGTGAATTCAGATGCAGTCAAGAAATACTTCGCCTAAAATAAAAAACAGAATAGTTCGCTAAGTTGAAAACCCGAAAGGGCGGCTTAGGCAAAAATGAGCGTCTCGGTGGATTGAAAACCCGAAAGGGCGATCCAGGCAAAAGTTAAATGCATAAAATATATATATATATATATATATATATATATATATATATATATATATATATATATATATATATATATATATATATATATATATCCCGCCAGATTGAGTACCTCACCCTGGGGCAATCTAGGCAAAAAAATAGGGATTTGGCAAGTAACTGCACCCTGGCAAGACTTTGTTCTACAACTATCATCCGTCAGAGATTCTTGCTCATTCGTCATCAACCAAAGCTGCAAATACATCGGATTCAGAATTGGTGGAGAAATGGTCATTATGTTCAATGTAGCCCTTTTCCAATATATATCACCAATTTCCAATTTGTAAAGATCTATGGAGTCTTGCCATTCGCAAACTACCATCCCATCAAATAAATTTAAGCCTTTATCCAATTATTATTTCTATCCAACAAAGGTTTTGCATGTTTTCATTGAGAAAAGTATCATTGTTTTAAATAATCGAATTTTTCATAAATTTGTTTTTAAACAAAATGAACATTCACAATGACATAAGGATACCTAATAGATCTTCGGTGCTCTCCCAAGGATGGTATGATCCCCAACAGGGTGTGATCTTTGGTAGTATGGTATTTGGCCGTGACCTTGGAAGCCTCCTGTTTGATGGTTGTTCCCCACAGATCCCCCCACCTCCTCGGATATATGCCCCAGTAGAGTTGCTTATGCGGCAGATCTTATCTGTGCAATAACTCTTGTCCCCAGCTGGAATGACTGATGTTTATCCCCCTGCAGAGATCTTTGCTTCCTGGTATCTCTTGCCCTCATCAGATTGGATACTCTCCGATGAACCTGGCTTTTTCTCTTGAGATGTAGTACCGGATGTTTGTGTACTTATCCATTGGAGCTGTTTGTGTTAGAAATGTTTGTTTGTCAGCATTCATCATACATAACCCACGCATGCATGCATATAGTTTTCAAACATTCAGATATTCATGATTGCATTCTTGGCCATATATCTTTTTTTGTTATCCCCTGCTAGTGGGTAATACATTTCCCAAGCAGATGTCGGTGTCTGATCCCTCAATATAGAGTCAGCCCCTTAAGCAAAAAGTGTTTACCTTTCCTTCCATATTCCCCACCGAGTTATATCCTCATGGATAATGGTTGTTTCTGTTGCCTCCCAACATATATATTGGGGTGGACTTTCCCATTGAGTTATATCCTCATAGGGACAAACTTTGTTTCATCGTGCCTATCTAGTTTGATCCTAGACTGGCCTCTTATGACTGTTCCCTGCACTTCCTTGTGGTATAGATGAATAGTTGCTCAGTTACCCGTAATTATCCATCTTCGCCCCGGCGGAGTCTGTGTTTTATTACCTTTATACCAGTAGTTGTAAACCATTTTTTCCCACCTTGCAGAGTTAACCTTTTGTTCATCTTAATCGATGACGGTTACTCTTCTGTGGTTTTCTACCCAGTATCCAGTAGATGTAATCCCCTCCTTGATGGTTATCATCATCCAATATTCGGTGTTGATATTCCCTCATCCTTTTGGATAATTGCTCTGATTAGGCAGTTTATCCCCTAGCAAGTCATCTTTCATTTACTGGTTGCCGGTAATGTTTGTTGCTCCCCTTGAATGGTCATCATTATATACCTAGTTTCGGTATCCCGATGCCTTTCTCTCTCGGTCGATTTATCCTTTATAAACCCAATAACCAGTTGTGGATAATCTCCCATGCGAGTATATTATCTACGTTCTGACGGTAATAGATAATATATCTCACGCACTCTTTGGTCGAAGCCTTTTGTTCTTCCCTAGTTGAGTAAGATTCGTATCCCTTTTTGGGAATCGAATGTCCATCCCATAATCGAGTTTGCTTTTAGCCCTCTTTTGGATGATGAGTGTCTTGGGAATATTCCCCAATTCACGCTTTGATTGGTCACCTATTACATGCCCAGTAACCGGCATCCCTGGTGTTCCTCCCTTCTGCTCTCTATTATGACTTTTTTGTCCCTTGTGGAGTCAGATTCCCTGAGTCGAAATATACCTTTTAGGTCTTCCTCAGACGTTTTGGATGATTGATATCTCTCACCCTTATACCGGTCTTAGATATTCATCCTTCCGGAGCATGTTTTCCCTCACCCTGATGCCGGTGGGATCACATGATCTCTTTTTGAGCTTATTACCCAGTAACCGATAATACCTCATTTGTTGTTTCCTCAGCTGAGTCCTTAGTGGACATCCTCACTTGAGTCTGGATTTTTATCCGAAGAATCCGTTGCGGATAATTTTGCTGTATTGGCATATTCCCCAATACATGCATCTTCGAGTCAGCTCGAGTCTTTCCATTGATTTATTTCATGGATTCTCTCCGTGTCTCTCGGCAAGTTTCAAGTCGTGACCTGCTCACTTGTTTTCATCCCTTTACTCCCCCGTAGAATCTCTGCCCCATAGAATGAATTATTCATAGGGATTATCGATTTCCTCCTGATCTTTGCCTTTGTGGACGCATATCCCAACAGAACTTTACCATTTGCATGCATACATCTGCATCATGAGGTCTCTTAGGGACCAAAATTCGTCTCTTTGATATTATTTAAGCCCATTCTACCCCGTCAAGACGAAGATTTTAACCTTCACTTCTCCGGCTATAATGACCTTAAATAGGGGCATCTGTAAGACCCCAATTTTTGCCCTAAGATCCCTCATGGCATCATAACATTGCATTTGCAAAGCCTCAAGGATCATAAGCATCTTGGTTCCCTTTGCCTTTGGGTGGGACCTCTTGTGAGTGGGTTGAGATCACCAAGCATGCTTGATTTGTATCTCATTGCTTGTCTTATTTTGTTCACTAACCAAAAGCACAAAAATATGTCACTAACATCTTTTGTTTGTAGCTTGAGCAATCACAAGGTCAAAAGCTTCAAGGAGATCATTGGTACAAAGATATGGTCAAAAGAAGAGGAAAGCAAGCATGGTAATGGTTCCCAAAGCTCTCATCCATCAAATATGCCTCCCTAGTATCTCAATTCATCATTGTGATCATAGCAAGTCAAAGGGTTTGAGGTTGGTCCCCCAAGGAAACCCTAATTCATTTGTGCACCACAATGCCTTGCTCTTGAAGCAACCTCAGCCCATGATCAAATGCAATCAAGGGAAGTTCTTTAATTCATCATTTCATGCATATTTGAACTTATTTGAGTGTCCTCAATCATCAACTCATCAAGATATGAGTCATGGACTTGAGAAGTTGATCAGTCAATTCATCTGGCTATTTTGAAATGCACTGATACCTAACATTTTATGTGTTGGTCAAATGGAGATGATCCCAAAATACAAAATGCTCTTAAGGACAATAGGAACAACTTTCATGTTCATCAAAAATTGATTTAAAGCTTGGAAGGTCATCTCCCATTCCAAGACATTATAGGTCATTTTGACTGAAACCCTAATTTTGGGTCAACTTCCCAAGGACATAATTCATTCATTTTTTATGATTTAGAGGTGGGATCAAATGCATTGGAAAGATTAGGATGTCTACTTAAAATGTTATGTTGAACATAATTTCAAAATCTCAAAGGAAATACATGTGATAATGCAAACAATTATAGGTCACTTTGGACCAAATGCATTGAAAGGCAAAAAAGTCCAACTTCAAGTGCCCATAACGATTTAATCAAAACAGAAGGGCTTGAACTTTGGATCCATTTTGATTGTCTTGAAAAGATCTACAACTTTGATGTTGGAGGTTTTTTCATTTAGGGCTTGCATCATCAAAACAGAAGGGCTTGAACATTGGCAAAATTTAGAAACTTTGCCTTTACATGTTTTGCACCTTGCACTTTAAACTCAAAATTCACCAATTTCCACACTTCAAATGGATTTTTGCCCAGCATAACAATTGTTCCTCACATCAAAACCTTTCCAACCATTACTCACATGCTCATGTTTGGATTTGGCAAATGGCATTTTCGAAGAGGGGAAGTTTTTTGGTTCAATTATGCATAACATATCAAAACTCCATGCACAAGCCAATTCACTCCAAGATACAATTCCAAAACATCTCACCTTCATTTTAGATTGCATTTGGCATTGGATTTGGGCCTTTTGAATGATCATGCAAGCCCATGCAATGAATATCCATTTCCATGCACACGACTTTGATCACACTTGCCTTGCCTTTCCCTCTATAAATAGAAGCCTTACTCCATTCAAATTTCATCCATGAATCAACCTGAAATGTTGCTGAACTGAAAACCTAACCTCTCACCGAAGGAGCTATTTCACTTTTCTTCAATTTTTTTCAGATCTAAAATTCAACTACATCTGGTTGAATCTTTGGATCTAAAGCTCCTAGACCTCTCTCTCATACTCCATTGATCTTCTGTTTGGCCAAAGGAAGCAAGGAAGCAAGCTCAAATCTCCAGAATCCAACGTTGTTCTTCAACTGGTTTTTTATTGATCTATTTGCTTGGATTTTGTGTTGGCTGAAGTCCTCTTCATAGAGCCAATTGTTTTGTATGCTCAATTATTGAAATCCATGAAGTTCACTTGAACACCACAGAATTTCCATCTTTGATTTCTCTCAATATAGAGATCTAGAGTGGAATTGAGTGGTACAGGGATGATGTACATCATCCCAGCTTTCCAATGATGTATGGATCGTGTATTTTGGTTAAGCTTTTGAAACCTGCAAATGTCACCGGAATCTTCATGCTCACCAGAGAAGAAGGTGGCTCCGATGGCCATCCCTTTGCCTGATGCGTTGTGGACCATTGGATCTGATCTCCAGTTTATATCCCAGCCCTTGGATCTTTTGACTTTTAATAATGCCATGTGTTTCGCTGATGACTTTGGTACACCATGGAAACGCGCATGTGGAGCGTCTGATCAACCACGTCAATTAATTAAGCTTGATCAGACGCTCCTTGTTTTTTTGAATTTCTTATTTTCTGATTTTATTTCTTTTATTTCCATTATTTTCAAAAATTCATATCTTCTTCATTTTCATTCCAAAAAATATGGGACCAATTGCATTCTTCCTCAAATAATTTCTAGTTTCTAATTTTGATTTTTAATCTTTTTTATTTTGTCATTTGGTATTTTTTGTGAATTTTCTCTTTTCTGGTTATTTTTAATTCATTTTAAATAGTTTTTGATATTCAAAAAATACAAAAATATTTTCCCAACCTATTTGAATGATGATGAATCTATGAAAAATTTTCTCATCAATTTTTTAATTGATTTGAGATTTATTTGAGATTTTAGTTCAATTAGGTTATATTTATTCATTTTTAATTGATTAAAAATAGTTTCTGACTTTTAAAAATGCTGAAATTTTTTGGCAAACCTTGTTTGACCTTATTGAACTTAGGATAAATCACTTGGACCTTTCAAGGTTGATTTGAAGTGATTTTGAAGTTTGACATTTCTTTTATTTTTTATTCAAGTTTATTTTAATATTAAAAATGCCAAAATAATTTTGCTTATTGTTTGACCTCCAATCTTCATCTCATTTCTAATTTCTCATTGTTTGACTTTGACTTCCAATGTCATTTGGTCAACACATATGGATTGGTACATTTGATTTCACCTTATGCACTTTATGCTTTCCATTTCCTTTTCCATTATTCATCTCTTTCTTCTTCTTCTTCTTTTTCTTTTTGATCAATGAGTTGAAGGTTGATAAGTTAGCATTGATTAGGGGGACTTAACCTTCCTTGATTCAAATCTAATTCATCTTGATCAATTAATCAAGTGAATGGCTTTGCATTAAGGATAGGTTGTTTCCTAAATTATGCAAAAGACTTAAACCAATACAAGATCAATTCTCTTCTTCTTTTTGGCATGGCAAGTTGTTGGAACTTGGTTCACTAATCAAGACTTCTAACTTGTGTTGTTGCCTACATTATTATTGACCGGCCTCAAATAGTTGTGACTTCTACATAAGTCCAATTACGATTGCTTAATATAGCGCTACATTTGCCTTAAGGCACACTAACTACTAACACTAACCATTAACAATTAACATTTACTTTTTGTACTTTACTTTTATGCAATTTACTATTCTTGTACTTATTATTCATTTACTTTTATGCAATTTACTATTCTTGTACTTATTATTCATTTACTTTTATGCAATTTACTATTCTTGTACATATTATGTTAATGCCATTTGCCTTTTGCTCACTTGAGCACACAATTGTTTATATACTATTGTACTTGTGTTTTGTTTTGATTGTTGTGAACCAAATGCAAAGAATTGGACAAATGGACTTAGACTTTAGAATCTTCCCTATGCAAATTTGGAATCAAAGAGCAACTAGGTGTCGCATTACGCGAAAAACCGGCGGGAAAAAGACACAGAGCCGCCACCGTGCGTTATTTATCCCAAAGGAGGGAAAGGAAACGCTCGAAGTAAACCTGGAAAGGAAATGGTCTCACGACCAGAGATTGATAGGATCGGGAGTCGGTTATGCGAAGGGAAGGTATTAGCACCCCTACGCATCCGTCGTACTCGACGGGATCCACGCTCAGAGAGAATAGAAGAAAGGTTTCTAGATAACTGCTCAAAACACTCCACAAGAAGGAATAAAACACAGATGTAAGACGGAAGAAGGACTCGGCAGGATATCGCATCCTAGGCCCACGTAGTTTATCAGACACAAACATTAGAGTCGACGTAGTTCGGGGGAACGGGAAACGTGCTCGGTAGGATGTCGCATCCTATGCATACGTATCTTCTATATCCAGAGGAAGAATCAGAGCACTCGTAGCTCGGCTAACACACGCCAAACAAAACACAAACAGGAAACCGACTGCCAATCGCTGGACTTACGTCAGACTCCTAAACAAACAAACACACGCAGGAAACCGACTGCCAATCGCTGGACTTGTGTCAGACTCCAAACAACCAAACACACACAGGAAACCAACTGCCAATCGCTGGACTTATGTCAGACTCCAAACAAACACAAGAGGGTTGAAAAAGAAAAGGGCGCCCGGAGAGATCAGCTCATCTCCTGCCTACCTACCTCATCTGGCATGAGGATCAGGGCGACGTAGTTTCCCTTAACAGGGAAAGAACTTCTATCCTAACCAGAGACTAGGGAGATAACAAGCTACTAGGGAGACTACGACTCGAGCCTAGAAGTTGTCATGCATACGATCCCTATGTTGAGGTCTCTATCCTAACTTGCACAGGAAGGAAGCTAGCCTAAACAGCACATCATCAAACACAAGCACAAGAGAGCAAACACACACACTATATGCAAACAAGTGGCTCACACAAGGCTAGGCTTTAGTCAAGGGGTCACATCAACCTCGACAAAAAAGCCAACTGGAAAAGGGTGTTGTTAGCTCTTAACCCTAACATTAAGAGTTAGGGTGAAGCAGATGAAATGGGAAGTGAGGGTAAGACCTCACAGCTCTTATCCCTGGCCTGGGAGAGCTTGAATCAAATAGAAAGTGTCGGAGTTCAGAATGTAGGAACTCTTCTCCACAAATGACTGACACAACAAGATTTTGGGTTTTTATTCAAAATGCATCAACACATGGTGTGAGCAAAGTGAATGACACAATTGAATAGCAGGGGATGGATTGCACATCCCTTTTGTCTGCCAATTGCCTCTTAAGAGGGCTTTACCTGCTTGGCACAAAATTAAACAAACACAAACATTGCCTCTTAAGGAGGGCTTCAGACAGGTGCCTGCCAACATAACATGACAGGTCTTCCAAACTACATGAAGTTAGAGGTCATTACCTAAGTGGTATTCCAACCAAAAGCACAGCAAAGCAAAGTTCAAATGAACTTAAAGCAACTTAGGTACCTGTGGAAACAACTAAACCAATCAGTACGGAATTCAAACAACAGTCAACAGCAAACAGACAATCCCAATGTACAACATATAAGCCATAAGGCAAACACAAGTGAATTATCCTCAAAGCCTACAAAACAAACAAATGTTAGCCAACAATTAACAAATGACCAAGCTCAAATGAATAAGCACATCAATCATGGAGATGCATACTTGAACCTGAAATTCACAACTCAAATGGTAAGTCCAAACCACTAGGTCAAAGCCTAGGGTCAAAAGTGAATCAAAAAGCCAAAACAGAACTTGAAATTCAACATGAATCATATTTAATCAATCAAGAACAAATCCTAAAAAGGACCAAACCAAAATCAATAAGCAAAGGCATTTCATGTGCAAAGGAAGTCAAAGACCAATTCAAGGCATACATTTGATCATTAAGAATGAAAATTCCAAATCAAAACAGAAATGATTCAAATAATTCTGGAAAAAATCATGAACGTTCAACACATCACACATGATCATCATACAAAAAATCAGAAGCATCAAAGATCATTTGGCATAGAAATTAAATTGCACAAACAAGACAACCAAATGTGTGACACAAATTGTCACACCATGCAAACATGTATGTAAAACAGAATTGGCAAATGAGAAAAATACCAAACCAAGTCTCAAACATCCATTAACATGTCAAGAAGCATCATGCAAAATTTCAAGCAATTTGGATTAAAATCAAGCATTTCACAATAGAAAGAGCAAGGCAAGGTCATAAAAGCACATGTGTCCAATCATTCTAACACAAACAGAAATCCAGCCATGCACGACTTCAAAATTCATCATCATAAAAAACTAGACAAACAGAGGATCATTTTGCAAAAAAATTGGGAGTGATTTGAGTCATTTTTCAATTAGATATGATTTTTCTAAGTTAGCATAAAAAATGAAAATCAAAATGAGCACATGATGGAAAATATGGAGGGAAATCATAAAATATGAATGCATTTTGAATAATTGAGCACGCTGGGAATCGAACACGGTAGAAATTCAAACTGCGTGCGCCAACACAAAACGACACCATTTTGGTCAAAACCCTAGCCAGGCAAAATTGGACGCTAATCCATCACTAATCCGACGCTAATCTGGAAAACTTCATCTTCTTCATGAAGATGAAGATGAACAGTGAAGCTCAAGAACAAATTTCCCAGAAATCCAAAATAAGCATATCATTAGAAAGATCTTTTCATGGAGATAACAGATCAACAAACAACTAAACCTAATTCATCAAGATCAAAGAGAATCGAGCAAAACATTTTTGGTGCATCAAACTTCAATCATACACAACTCACTCAAGAATGCTCTATTTTTCATGAAATTTCTACCAGAACTATCAGCAACACAAGATCTACACAAATATGTACATGAATTTGAGAATTATGAGGTTCGAAACTTGACCTCTTGAAGAACAGCAGGTTGAAAACGCGTGCTACAAGGCTCAGCAATGGTCCAAATCAGTTCCAGGATACTTGTAGTGATGATTGATGAAGAATTGGAGGCTTAGAAACGTGTAGATCCAGCTTAGTTTGAAATTGCCATCAACACCTTCAAGCTTCAAGCATGCACGAATTTGAGCAGAAATTCACCAAAGGCACGTTCAATCTCACTCAAAACCACTCCATGTTCATGATTATGCAAGGAAATGAGGGTTTATGTGTGGAATTTTTGAAAATCGATCAAGAGAAAAATTGAGAGCAAAAATGGATTTCTAGATCTGAACTTGTGTGTAATGTGCAATGCAGTTACAATTAACCTTATATATGTCCTGCTAATTAACCTGAAATCACGATTAGGCCAAAGCTAAATGAAATTAGAAGGATATAAGGTGTATGCACCAATTTGCATTTTCACTTCATGCATGAAATGGCCACGTGAACAGTACACACCAAGGGCCCAAATTCATTTAAAATCAACCCATGCACACGTTGGAAATGAAATCATATGCATGTGATCAACCAAATTTGATTTTAACAAATTTCCTTCAAAAATAGCATGCATGAGCACATGGTTGTATGAGTGAATTTCATGCAATGTGATGAGGTATTTGGAAAGTTCATGTCATGAGGAGAATTATGCAAAAAGGAGCACTCGAACTGGAGTCTTGGTTCAAAAGATATGGCCATTTGGAGTTTCAAGCACACTTTGCAATGATCTGATCATAACTTCTCAACCATTCATCATAAATTCATGATCTTGGACTTTTTGGAAATGGGAGAGAAAGATATTCAACTTTCATGTTGGATAAAATTTCATTTGAAGCTTCTTTGATGTTGGAAAGTTGAGTTGAAGTTGGTCCAAAAACATGCCTTTTTTGGAAACTTGAAATTACAGGTCACTTTCCATTTTGGGAAACTTTTGATCTGGCTTCAAAATCTTCAAGGTAGATGTTTGACATGATGAATGAACCTCTTTGAGACATGAATGAAGCGTCTCAAACCATTTCTCCACTTCCCTAGCCCTCAGTTGACTTTTATGGGCCCCAGATGACCTGAAACTGCACTGTGGACTTTGAGCCTTCAACACTTGGCCAAATTGCATCAAAATGAACCTTGGGCCATGTAAGCTCTCTAGAACAACCATAGGGCCTTTATCTCATGAAAAAAGAAACCTTGCTCTCTTGCACAGATGAATCCTCCTAACTAGTTTTGACTGATGAAATGCAATGTATTATGCAATGTTAATGACCTCAAAATGAAATGAATGTACAAATGGGAGGTGCAAATTTGAGGTGTTACACTAGGCATTGGGCCTTTAGAGTGCTGTAAAAAGTCAAAGAGCAACTAGGCATTGGGGCCTTTAGAATGCTTAATCTTGAAGATGAACATTGAAAGGACGAACTTCTAAACTCCCTCTTGTCCATTCTTTGATTGTATTATAGAACCTTTTGATGTGTGTTTTCTTGCACTAGGAGTTCCAACTTGAGCTTAATTGAGGAACCATTACCATGAGCTTCTAGGAGAGAGGGACCCAAGATACATTGAGGGGTCTTTCCAAGAGTTCATTTGACTGTTGATTGCTTGAGTTTATGCTTTGTTTGCCTGCTTATTCCAAAGGATGAGAGCTACTTGGATCATCACTATGATCTCAAGGGAGGAACTCCATTGTAGTTTTGTTTCTTACCCCTCACCTCTTTGCATGCTTTAGGATCTTAGCCCTTCTTCTTCTTCTCTCCACTCTAACCCAAGCCAAAACTTTTGTGCAAACATTTAACATTTGTTTTCAACATTAGAAACCTAAGCCTTATGCTTTTGATTTTCAAACTTTTCTTTTCATAACAGTTATTTTGAATTGAACTTCTAAGTCAACTTTGAACATTTTGTACATACTTTTCATTGGTAAATATAACCCATTCAAATGCTTTTGTGGTTTCAGTGGCCACTTTCTTAATCAATTTTTCATAACCTTTTGCTATTAGGTTTGAGTTATCTTTGTGGTAGATGTAATACTCACCTATATCCTTAGTGATGGACAATGAGTCTTCCATGCTTATTATAGGGTTAACCCCTCACTAGCATGTTGAAGCTATCCTCACATGGTGGATTTATGGTTTTAGGTTGAGTTTTCTCCCTTGGATAACAAAAGACCTTAAGGCTTTTGGACCAATCAATTCACCAACTTGTTTTGAGATTTTTACCCCAAACTACAAGGTTTTGATCCTAATCTTTTTTAAGATGGTACGTAGGCAATGGGTTTGTCCATCCAAACCCAAAATGTAAATAACTTGTATATTCTCTTCTCATCTCCTCAATCATGTTTGCACAAATAAATTTTCACAAAACAACAACCTTACAATAAGTATGAAAAGGGCTCCCTAGTGTTGGATAAATAAATCCAGCGTCACCCTTAGGGATTCGAATGGGCTTAACATCCCAACCCATGGCGCTTAGAGGGAGCTTACAAACTTCGCTTTAGGTGTAGCCCCTAATAAAGCTCATACTATAAGGAAATAAAGTTGCACCCTCACTAACATCAATTGCTTTTAGCTCAGTGGTAAGCGCTTGATCCTACAAGTGGTATCAGAGCTTGGTCATGGGTTCGAATCCCCCTGGCTGACACTGGGGGGAGATTATTGGATAAATAAATCCAGCGTCACCCTTAAGGATTCGAATGGGCTTAACATCCCAACACATGGCGCCTAGAGGGAGCTTACAAACTTCGCTTTAGGTGCAGCCCCTGAAAAAGCTCATACTATAAGGAAATAAAGTTGCACCCTCACTAACAGCAATTGCTTTTAGCTCAGTGGTAAGCGCTTGATCCTACACCTAGGAGTACCTAGGATGTTTTGGGTGCCTAACACCTTCCCATTGCATAACCAACCCCCTTACCCAGATCTCTGATTCTCTTTTACTAGTTTTTGATTTGATAAAACTTTTAGGTTTTTGTTCGCTTTCTAACCATTCCTTTGGATAAATAGAAGTGCGGTGGTGACTCGACTTGTATGGTTTACCTTAGATTTAGTCAATATCTCTAATGGTAATGAATACCCCGCTACAGTCGGTCAAGCAGAAGTTGAGAAGAACTCATCCTGATATGGAAGTGAAGATTAAGGAGGAAGTGCATATTAATGTTGGATTTCTTGTTACCTCCGAATATCCGTAATGGGTGGTCAATATTGTGCCTGTTCCGAAGAAAGATGGAAAAGTCCGCATGTGTGTTGATTACAGAGATTTGAATAAAGCCAGTCCGAAAGATGATTTCCCTCTGCCACACATTGATAGGTTGGTAGACAATACAACAAAATTCAAAGTCTTTTCATTTATGGAAGGATTTTCCAGTTATAACCAAATCAAGATGGCACTTGAAGATATGGAGAAGACCATATTCATTACACCTTGGGGAACATTCTGTTATAGAGTGATGCCTTTCGGTTTAAAGAACGCTGGTGCAACATACCAGAGAGCTATGACCACCCTTTTTCATGATATGATGCATAAAGAGACTGAGGTCTATGTTGATAATATGATTTCCAAATCAAGTGACATCGAAGAGCATGTTTAACATTTATTGAAGTTATTCAAGCATTTAAGGAAATATAAACTCCGGTTGAATCCCAATAAGTGTACCTTTGGTGTTCGTTCTAGTAAGTTGTTGGACTTTATTGTTAGTGAGAAGGGTATTGAGGTTGATCCTGCCAAGGTCAAAGAAATACAAGAGATGCCTGCGCCCAAAACTAAGAAGCAAATTAGAGGTTTTCTCGGTTGCTTGAATTATATCTCAAGATTTATATCGCATATGACTGCCACATATACACCTATATTCAAGCTTCTTTAGAGAGACCAGTCTTGTGATTGGACCGAGGATTTCCAGAAAGCTTTTGATAGTATCAAAGAGTATTTGCTTGAGCCTCCGATTTTGTCTCCGCCTAGTGAGGGAAGATGTTTGATCATGTATATGATTGTGTTTTATGAGAGTATGGGTTGTTTTCTTGGTCAACAAGACAAATATGGGAAGAAAGAATATGCAATTTACTTCCTCAGTAAGAAGTTCACTGACTCTGAGACTCGGTATTCTATGCTTGAGAAGAGATGTTGCGCATTGGCCTGGGCTGCTAAGCTCTTCGCCAGTATATGTTGAATCATACTACTTGGTTGATGTCCAAAATGGATCTGATCAAGTTCATTTTTGAGAAGCCTGCTTTAACTGGGAGAATCACCCGTTGGCAGATGTTATTATCTAAGTATGATATTAAATACCGATCTCAAAAAGCTATTAAAGGTAGTGTCTTGGATGACCATTTGGCTCACCAACCTATTGAAGATGATCAGTCAGTGTAGTATGATTTTCCTAACAAAGAGATATTATATTTGAAGATGAAAGATTGTGATGAACCATTGTTTGAAGAAAGGCCAAAGTCTGGTTCCCGTTGGGGCATGGTATTTGATGTAGTTGTTAATTCATATGGTAACGGCATTGGGGGCAGTGATTATTACTCCTTAAGGAACTCATTTTCTGTTTACAGCTAGATTGACCTTCAAGTGTACAAATAATATGGTTGAGTTTGAAGCTTGAATTATGGGGCTTGAAAAGGCCATTGATCTCAGAATATAATATCTTGACATCTATGGAGATTCGGCTTTGGTTGTGAATCAGGTCAAAGGTGAATGGGAGACGAGTCAACCCAGTTTGATACGATATAGAGATTATGCGAAGAGGATATCAACTTTCTTTACAAAGGTTGAGTTTCATCATATCCCTCGAGATGAAAACCGGATGGCAGATGCTCTTGCAAAGTTAGCTTCCATGATTATGGTGAAGTTTGGGTGTGAAGTTCCCAATTTAACTGTGATGTGTCTTGATAGACCATCTCATGTGTTTGCTGTCGAAGAAGTCAAAGATGAAAAGCCTTGGTATTTTGATATCAATTGTTTTCTCCAAAGTCAGATTTACCCGTCTGGGGCATCTTTGAAAGATAAGAAGACTTTGAGAAGATTAGTTGGTAACTTTTACCTGAATGGTGATGTGCTTTATAAAAGAAACTTCGATATGGTTTTGGTCAGATCCGTGGATAGACACGAAGCAGACTTATTGATGACAGAAGTCCATGAAGCTTCCTTTGGTACTCATTCTAATGGACATGCTATGGTGAAGAAGATGTTGAGAGCAGGTTACTATTGGCTAACAATGGAATCTGAATGTTGCAAGTTTGTGAATAAATGCCACAGGTGTGAAATTTATGCGGATAAGATTCATGTTCATTCGACACTATTGAATGTCATTTCCTCTCCATGGCCCTTCTCCATGTGGGTAATTGATATGATTGGCATGATTGAGCAAGCATCAAATGGACATCATTTCGTTTTGGTGGCTATTGATTACTTTACAAAGTGGGTTGAAGCGGCATCGTATGCAAATTTGAGCAAGCAAGTTGTTGTAAGGTTTATCAAGAATCAGATTATATGACGTTATGGTGTACGAAGTAAGATAATTACTGATAATGGATCGAACTTGAATAATAATATGGTGGAAGCTCTTTGCAAGGACTTCAAGATTGCACATCATAATTCTTCTCCCTACAGACCCAAGATGAACGGGGCTATTGAAGCTGTGAACAAGAACATCAAGAAAACCATTCAGAAGATGGTTGTGACATACAAAGATTGGAATTATATGCTCTCATTTCCTTTGCATGGGCACCGTACATCCATTCGCACTTCAACAAGGGCAACCCCTTTATCTCTCGTTTGTGGTATGGAAGTTGTGCTCCCCGTGGAGGTTGAGATCCCGTCATTGTGTGTCTTGATGGAAGCCAAGTTGATTGAAGCTGAATGGTGTCAGACTAGATATGACCAGTTGAATTTGATTGAAGAGAAGAGATTGACTGCGATGTGTCATGGTCATTTATATCAGCAGAGAATGAAGAAAGGTTTTGATAAGAAAGTCAAGCCTCGTGTGTTCCAAGAAGGTGACCTCATGCTCAAGAAGATTCTATCTTTCAAACATGATGCTAGGGGCAAATGGACTCCTAATTATGAAGGCCCATATGTTGTTTAGAGGTCCTTTTCAGGCGGTGCTTTGATTCTTACAACTATGGATGGAGAGGAGTTTACTCGTCCAGTGAACACCGATGCAGTCATGAAATACTTCACCTAAAAAAAGAAAAGAACAACTCGCTAAGTTGAAAACCTGAAAGGGCGTCTTAGGAAAAAATGAGTGTCTCGGTGGATTGAAAACTAGAAAGGGCGATCCAGGAAAAAATTAGAGACCCATAAAACAGAAAATTCATCCCAGAAGATTGAGTACCCCATCTTGGGGCAATCTAGGAAAAAATAAGGGATTATGGCAAGTAATTATATAGTGGTAAATTCATGACCATTAAGCTATGGATAAACTTAACGTCAATTAAACTAGAGTCGCCACCGCTCTTTTATTGTTTCCAAGGGAAAAGGGAAAAGTACGAACAAAAATCAAAGATAAGAAGTTTTCAAATCAAAACTAATAAAATGCCAGAGATTATAGGTAAAGGGGTTGGTTACATAGAGAGAAGATGTTAGCACCCAAAGTGTCCTAGGTACTACTAGGGAGCCCTTTTTATGTATACATGTGATTTAGTATAAAATGATGTTTGCAATAAAAAAGTGTGGGGATGATAAAAAAAATCATTAATTATATTTTTGTGTATGACAAGACCTTCGGACTTGTGCCTACGTACCAATATAAAATGAGGGATCAAAATCTCGTAGTTCGTGGTAACAATTTCAAAGTGAATGAGTTGCTTTTAACAAAAGTTTAAGTTTAATAAAGGCACAAATGGCCTAAAAAGGTTTGAAATAGTGTTGGTTCTTTTTGTCTTTTGAAATTTTAAGTCAAGTATAGTTAAGTTCATTTACAAATTGGATTAAGAAAAGAGTTTGAAAGTACAATGGCATAAGGCCAAAATTTCTAATTTGCAAAAAATTCTAAGTTTAGAAAACACAAGCGGAGAAGATTTTTAAAAGGAGGGAGAGATTTGAAATTAAAGAAGGTGGGAAGAGATGGAGAGACTAATCCTAAGAAAAAATTAAAAGTTAAGAGTTGAAAAGATCTGACCAATGGGATTCAATCCAATAGACAAGAATGCCATGTAGAAACCCAATTTCCCTTGGATTTTAGAATCAATTAATGTCAACACACAAATGGGAAGGTGAAGAACAAGGCATCAAATAAAGATAGCCACATCCAAGCTTAGCAACTCCATGATATTCTTCATAATCTCCCATGTATCGGATGACATACTCCTTGAATGGTTCAAAGATAGGCATTAAACACAGGTTCAAAGTAACAACTTCATATAGTAGATGAACTCAAAAGGGATCTTAATACTTGCATCAGATGAAAGTTCAATTCCTAATGACTGACTTCAGAAAAGTTGGCATTGGCCAAGTCCTTTTGTATAGGGAATGTTGCCTAATTCTAAGTCTAATGTCTCAAATCAAATCCAACAGTCTACATAAATCTTTTATAGAGTTTTTGTTGTTATTATGTACATTAGGGTCAAAAGACCAAAAACACAAACAAAATACACAAACAAGTATATACAATCACAATATAATCACAAGATATGGCTCAGGTGAGCAAAGTGAAAATGACATTAAAGTAAAAAGTTAAATGGTATGAATAATGGCAAATGAATAAAGACTTGAATTTAAAGTGCAAAAGGTAAATGAGTTGAAATTAAAAGTTTGTCAAATGTTAGTTGATTAAAAGTTAGTATTGCTTTTACTTTTCAATTGTTTAAGTCATTCTTTGAAGAACACTCAACCATCTATTCACAAGCATGGATCCTTGAACCAATACATCTTCCAAAGGAAGGAAAAAATGCCAAGTTTCCGCACAATACCATGAAAGGGGGGAGACTTACAATCTCACTTACTAGAATGTTATGCTTTTTGGGTCAAAATGTAGCGCTATGTTAAGCAATTGCAAAAATACAAAGCGCGCGTTCCATGATGTTCTCTAGTCAATGTGCCACACTTAAGTCAATTAAAATGAATATCAGAAAATGCAAAAATACGTGGACCACTTGATCTCCCTCATTAATTGAGGTGGCGGATCAAGTGGATCAGAGCGCGCGTTCCATGATGTTCTCTAGTCAATGTGCCACACACATGGTAATCAATTTGGAAGCTCAAGATTAAAACATAATAGAAGGATCATGTGTTCTGGAGACATGTCAACATCTCGCCGGAGCCAGAGCTCCGGTCTACCTCACCAGACTGGTCCACCCTCAACCATCACCAAAATGAAAAAGGAGGACATGAATTTAAAGTAAAATGCTCAGGAGCTCGAATCTGGCCTCAATTTCACCTAACTCCAAGTATATTGAAAGATACAGGGAGTTAAATTTTGAGGATCATGATCTGAGTTGCTTTGATTTAACCTCAAAGCAACTCAATCTTGTTTCCTGCATTGGTAGGACTTCAGACAACCAAAAATTATCAAGCATAATGAAGAATTGAGTGAGAATCGAAGATATGAAAAATTCAAAAATTCACCTTCATTGCAGGTTCAGATGGACACGATCATGCTCTCAATTGTGCTTGGCCATGCTTTGGATGTTTGATGGAGTGGAAATGGATCAAGAAAGACGCAGGACTCTTGGAGTTTTGAATCTCAAAACAGTGGGAGATTCAAACTCGATTTTCAATGAAAATTCTCAAGGTTATCCTTTAAATATGGAGGTTTAGGGTTGTAGCTTCAAAGCTGGCGCGCAAGGGTCCTCAATTCTGATCATAGACACTTCTATTTATAGCCAATGCCTTTGATATTTGCACACTTCTTTAAAACTTTCAAAAATAGCAAAATGCCTTGAATGTATGCATGGGAGTGTGATAGGCCCATGTAATGATGCATTCAGGTCTAAAATCATGTGCAAGCAATGTTGAAGTCATGTTAACAAGCCATGCATTTGTGTGTGGAAATTGGAAGTTCTAATATGCCAAAGGATCATCCAACTTTAAGTGATTCGCAAGGCACTCATACTTTGTCCAAATGGGATGAATTTAGACTTTTTGGTAAGGTTATATCAATGGGAACAACTTTAATGTTGAACACTTTTCCAAAAACATGAAAACATTTCAAAAACATTTCTAAGTACCAAGCCATATGTTCACTTCATCCACCTTGAATAACTTTTTCTATGGGCTTCAAATGAAAAAATTTCCTTCATCAAAGTTATATCTCTCTCAAAGTAATTCAATTTAGTCACAAATTCAACCTCATTTGGATTTAGCATGAAGGAGTTATGCATTTTAGAAGTTGAGGAAAATCACTTGTTCAATGGTATTGGCCCAAAATGACCTATAATGTCTCCTCATATCACATGCATCTAAAAGTTGAATTTGCTCGTCCTCCAAACATAAAAGTTGAAGTAGACATATTGAACTTGATCATGCAATTTGAATAGCTTTCATCTCATAAAAATTGAGCAAGTTATGGTCTTGGGAAGTAAACTACAAATTAGGGTTTAGACAAAATGACCTATAATTGTTCACCATAAAAAACGACTTTCCAAGCAAAACTAGCTCTATACCTCAACATGAAAGTTGTTTGGAATGTCATTTAGAGTAACTTTCTCTTGGAATCATTTTAATATGACGAAAATTGCAGGAGATAGGGTCTAGGGAACCCCAGTTTTGATTAGTTGAATTCCTCTGATCAACCACCATGAACCAACTTGATAGCTTGACATTCTCTTGCCTTTTGGGACTCATGGAGGATCATATATGCATAAGATGAAATATTAAACATCCCTAGAAATATTTGGTCAATTGATGAAGAAGCTTATTGAAGAAGTTACACAAGATACCTAGATGAATTAGGGTTTCCAAGTCAAACCAACTCCAAACTCTTAAGGATTTCCTGATCAAAATAACATGTGAAGATAATGGGGGTTCATATATGATACTTAGAGCCATATTAAACCAATTCTTGATTGAGATCCTTGCAAGGAGGGTCTTAAACCCTATATGTGAGCTTGATAGAGCATAAGTGAGCATGTGCACTACCTACAAAAGAGTTAAACTATACAATGACATATTTTTGGTATTTTGGTTAGTAAATAAAGAAAAATGAAGTATGATATAATCAAATGTGCTTGGTGATCTCTTCTAATACAAACTCAATGAATGAGGGGTAAGGGGGATGCCAAGGTGTGATCCCAATGCTAATGCATATGATAAGAATAACATGAGGGATCTTAGGGTCAAAATTGGGGTCTTACAGCTGCCCCTATTTAAGAACGTTCTAGCTAAGGAGATGAAGGTTAAGATCTTCGTATCGACCCAGTAGGACAGGCTTAAATAACAACATATAAAAACAAATTTTGATCCCTAAGAGACCTCATGATGTTTATGATGTGAATGCAAAAATAACCTTTATGGGGGAAATGTTGCCACAAAGGAAAAGAATCCGGAGAGACTAAAAGTCCACAGGAGCATAATGCATTCCATAAGGAAAACTAACTGGGGAGACAGAGACTCTGGGGATAAAAAAAAGGTGTGCGTAGGCCAGGCTACGACTTAAAATTGATGGGGAATTCAAGGGATTCCATGAAAATAAATCAATGGAAGGACTCCTCCGGGGAAAGAAAAAAAACATTTGCCGGGAAAATGGGTAGATCAGAACAAAGCTGAAATACTCGACCTAAGCAGGAAAAGGCGATTCCCTGAGGGAAATGCACTCAAACTCAACTAGGGAAGAAATTATCTTCAAAACAGGAGGAACAAAAGTATATTATCCGTTACCAGTTACCGGGTAAGGGTATAACAAATTATGACAGGGACGGCATCTGTTACCGGTTAGGGTAAACATATCAAGGATGACTTGCTAAGGGAAAACATGATATGCATTCGTTACCAGTTACTGGGTAAAAATGAACTGCTGTAGAAAAGCCAAATAGGATTTATAGCTACCGGTTACTGGGCAGAAGACCACAAAGAAAGAGAATATCCGTCACTGATTAAAGTGAACATATCAAGGATAGACTCAAAGGGGAAGAATATACGTCATCGATTAGGATGAACATATCAAGGATTGACTCACTTGGGGGCATTAGGAAGGATATCCGTCACGGGTTAAGATGAACATATCAAGGATAAACTGCCCGAAAAAGTAGAAATTACATCTATCGGATACTGGATTGAATACCAGAAAGAGAATATCCGTCATCGGTTAGGATGAACATATCAAGGATATACTCCGAGGGGAGACATAGGGATTACATCTACCTGTTACTAGATAGAATACTGAAAAGAGAATATATGTCACCGGTTAGGATGAACATATCAAGGATAAACTCTGCAAAAGGGAAAGCAGGATTTACAACTACCGGTTACTGGGCAGAAGACCACAAAGAAAGGAAACCCATCATCGATTAGGATGAACATATCAAGGATTAACACTCTGGGGAACAAAATAGGGATTACAACTACCTTTTACTGGGTAGAATACCAAAACGAGAATATCCGTCATCGGTTAAGATGAACATATCAAGGATAAACTCAAAGTAGGGGAAGAAAATATCTGTCATCGGTTAGGATGAACATATCAAGATAAACTTCCTGGGGAAACGTGAAAAACGAATCCGCTGGGGAGAAAAGGGTTACTTTTGCCAGGTATCGGGCAAAAAGTAAAAATCTGCAAATATTAAGAAGAATATTACCAGTTATTGGGTAATAGACTCCCAAGGGGACCCAAAGCATCTATCTAGGCAAGATCTAGAAAGAAACGGTCAATCAAAGACTTAACCCAATGAGGATATAGCTCAAGGGGAGTGGTTCCATACAGATAATCAACTGGGGAGGAAACTAAAATAACAATCATCCACGAGGAAGTAACTCAGTAGGGAATGAGAAAGGTTAAATTCTTTCTGCTTAGGGTGCTAACAATCTACAATTGAAAGAGGACAGATAAACCAAATCTGTGTGAGGGGAAAAAGTATACCCCCGTAGCAGAGGATTAGAGAAATAATGAATCACAAAGTGTACTAGTAATGCAATAATGAAATGAATGTATATGTATACGTATATGTATATATGATGGTTATGATGACAAAACGATCACAAAGGATACAGATGTCACTGGTATGAATCATCAATACAATTCTCCGCCAATCCACAAAGGGAGGAAACAAACTGCTGGAAAGAAAAGGTGCAAAAGAATGCACAAGAATCATCCACCTCAAAGGCTTAACCCAGACTGAGGAGAAAGAGGAGAGGATCTGCTGAGGAAACTGCAACATCAACTCTGCGGGGAATTTTAGGTCAACACCATATCAAATGGGAGACAACCCTGCAGGGGACAACTACAACACTGCTCAGAATCAGGGCTAACAAAGGTTAGGGACAACTCTGATGGCGACTTGCGCGGAAGCAAAATTCTGCCGAACTGTGAGGACTGCTGTGAGGACACGCCTACAACTCACAGGAGGAAAATATAAACTTTGTTGGGGAAACTAACCAAACTTGGCAGCAGAAATGCTGCGGGGATGAAATAAGGATCATACCAACCTCTTGGGGAAAAAATCAACAATGCTTCGCATTTAGGGCTTACCACGTTTCAAACCGTTGATGATATTCCTTTAATTGCTTTTTTAAAAGTTACTGCTTTTATTATTGAAGAAAACATGTTTTTATTTTAAAACTTTAAGTTCAAAATGATCACAATAAAATTCAATTCTAATTGGCTGAATAAATAAGAGTGGAAACAATTGGATAAAAAGCTCAACTTTATTTAATAGAATGGTAGTCTGTAAATAACAAGACTCCATAGATCTTTACAAAAGTTGAAAAATGGTAATTTACATGGAAAAGGGCTACATTCAATACAATGATCATTAATCCTTCTACCGTATTCAATATCCATTGTGATCTTAGCTTTGGTTGAAAAATGAATCAGAACCAAATATTGTGCTCAAGAACGTCTTCAAGACTGAAGCTTAACAAGATGTAGTTACTTGCCATAATCCCTAATTTTTGCATAAATTGACCCAAGGTGGGGTGATCAATTTATCGGGATAATTTTCTATTTTATGTCTCTAACTTTTGCCTGGATCGCCCTTTCGGGTTTCAATCCACCGAGACGCTCATTTTTACCTAAGCTGCCCTTTCGGGTTTTCAACTTAGTGAGCTGTTCTTTTCTTTTTAGGCGAAGTATTTATTGACTGCATCAGCATTCACAGGACGACTGAATTCTTCACCATCCATAGTTGTAAGAATCAAAGCACCTCCTGTAAAGGCTCTCTTAACAACATATGGGCCTTCATAATTAGGAGTTCATTTGCCCCTAGAATCTGGTTTAAAAGATAGAATCTTCTTGAGCACAAGGTCACCTTCTTTGAATACACATGGTCTGACCTTTTTATCAAATGCCTTCTTCATTCTTTGCTAATATAACTGATCATGACGCATGGTGTAGCGGGGTATTCGTTACCATTAGAGATATTGACTAAATCCAAGGTAAATCATACAAATCGAGTCGCCACCGCACTTCTATTTATCCAAAGGAATGGTTAGAAAGCGAACAAAAACCTAAAAGTTTTATCAAATCAAAAACTAGTAAAAGAGAGTCAGAGATCTGGGTAAGGGGGTTGGTTATGTAATAGGAAGGTGTTAGGCACCCAAAACATCCTAGGTACTCCTAGGGAGCCCTTTTCACATTTGTTGTAAGGTTGTTGTTTTTTTTGTGAAAAATTTGTTTGTGAAAACATGATTGAAGAGATGAGAAGAGAATATACAAGTTTATTTACATTTTGTGTTTGGATGGATAAACACATTGCCTACGTACCATCTTGCAAAAGATTAGGATCAAAACCTCGTAGTTCGAGGTAAAAATCTCAAAATGAGTTGGTGAATTGATTGGTCCAAAAGCCTTAATGTCTTTTGTTATCCAAGGGAGAAAAACTCAACCTAAGACCACAAATCCACCTTGTGAGGATAGCTTTAACATGCTAGTGAGGGGTTAACCTTATAATAAGCATGGAAGACTCATTGTCCATCACTAAGGATATAGGTGAGTATTACATCTACCTCAAGGATAACTCAAACCTAATAGCTAAAGGTTATGAAAAAATTGATTAAGAGAGTGGCCATTGAAACCACAAAAAGACATTTGAATGGGTTATATTTACCAATGAAAAGTATGTACAAAATTTGGTCAAAGTTGACTTAGAGATTCAATTCAAAATGAGTATTAAGAAAAGAAAGTTTGAAAATCAAAAGCATAAGGCTTAGGTTTCTAATGTTGAACACAAGTATTAAATGTTTGCACAAAAGCTTTGGCTTGGGTTAGAGTGGAGGGAAGAAGAAGAATGGCTAAGATCCTAAGCAATGCAAAAAGGTGAGGGATAAGAAACAAAACCACAAAAAAGAGTTCCTCTCTTGAGATCATATGGATGATCCAAGTAGCTCTTATCCTTTGGAATAAGCAATCACATAAGCATAAACTCAAGCAATCAACAATCAATTGAACTCTTGGAAGGTTCCTCAATGTATCTTGAATCTCTCTCTCTTAGGAGCTCATGGCAATGGTTCCCCAATTTGGATCAAGTTGGAATCCCTAACACAAAGAAACACACACATCAAAAGGTTGTATTTACAAATCAAAGAATGGACAAGAGGGAGTTTAGAATATGGTCCTTTCAATGTTCATCTTCAAGCTTTAAGCATTCTAAAGGCATGAGGCCTAGTTGCTCTTTGACATTAATAGCACTCTAAAGGCATGAGGCCTAGTTGCTCTTTGACATTAATAGCACTCTAAAGGCATGAGGCCTAGTTGCTCTTTGACTCCATTTTGCATAGGGAAGATCCTAAAGTCTAAGTCCTTTTTGTCCAATTCTTTGCATTTGGTTCACAACAAACAAACAAACACAAGCACAATAGTATATACACAATTATGTGCTCAAGTAAGCAAAAGGCAAATTGCATTAACATAAACATGTGCTCAAGTGAGCAAAGGAAAAAACAAATGGATAATATGTGCAAGAATAGTAAATTGCATAAAAGTAAAGAGCAAAAGTAAATGTTAATGGTTAATAGTTAGTGTGCCATAAGGCAAATTTAGCGCTATGTTAAGCAATCGTAATTGGACTTATGTAGAAGTCAAAACTATCTGAGGCCGGTCAATAATAATGTAGGCAACAACACAAGTTAGAAGTCTTGATTAGTGAACCAAGTTCCAACAACTTGCCATGCCAAAAAGAAGAAGAGAATTGATCTTGTATTGGTTTAAGTCTTTTGCATGATTTAGGAAACAACCTATCCCTAATGCAAAGCCATTCACTTGATCAATTGATCAAGATGAATTAGATTTGAATCAAAGAAGATTAAATCTCCCTAATCAATGCTAACTTATCAACCTTCAACTCATTGATCAAAAAGAAGAAAGAAGAAGAAGAAGGAGAAAATGAATAATAGAAAAGGACATGGAAAGAATAAAGTGCATAAGGTAAAATCAAATGTACCAATCCATGTGTGTTGACCAAATGACATTGGAAGTCAAAGTCAAACAATGAGAAAACAGAAATGGGATGAAGATTGGAGGTCAAACAATAAGCAAAATATTTTTGGCATTTTTAAAATCAAAATAAACTTGAATTAAAAGTAAAAGAAAGGTCAAACTTCAAAATCACTTCAAATCAACCTTGAAAGGTCCAAGTGATTTATCCCAAGTTCAACAAGGTCAAACGAAGTTTGACAAAAAATTTCAGCATTTTTAAAAGTCAGAAACTATTTTTAATCAATTAAAAATGAATAAAAATAACCTAATTGAATTAAAATCTCAAATAAATCTCAAATCAATTAAAAAAATTGATGAGAATATTTTTCATAGATCCATCATCATTCAAATAGGTTAGGAAAATATTTTTGTATTTTTTGAATATCAAAAACTATTTAAAATGAATTAAAAATAACCAGAAAAGAGAAAATTCACAAAAAATATCAAATGACAAAATAAAAAATATTAAAAATCAAAATCAGAAACTAGAAATTACTTGGAGAAGAATGCAATTGGTCCCATATTTTTTGGATTAAAAATAAAGAAGATATGAATTTTTGAAAAAAATGGAAATAAAAGAAATTAAATGGAAATTCAGAAAATCAGGAAAAAGGAGAGGCTTTGGATCCAGTTCATTAATTGACCTAGCAGATCTGATGGATCTTAAATGCGCGCTCACCATGGTCCTCAGTCAAACGCATCACATGGACACTTAATAAAAGTCATAAGATCAAACGGTTGTGATATAAACTGGAGAAAGCATCCAACGATCCAGGATCGATCTGGAAATGGGACGGTGGCCAGCGCCACCGTCTTCTCCGATGAGTACATGAACTCCGGCCAGAATTGCAGGTTCAAAAACCTCAACCAAAATTCACGATCCATACATCAAAATGAAGCTGGGGTGATGTACATCACCCCTGTAGCCTTGAATCACACTCAAAATTCCTATAGAGTAAGACATCTGAGCTGGAAGATTCAGGTCTAAAAAATGCAGTTCAATAAAACACAAAATTGAAGCTACCACTAGCTTGCCTCTCAAGTGAGGACTTCAGAAAACACATTGGCCAGGCAAGTAGATCAAAGAGTAATGAGTTTCGAAGAGAAAACCAGTTGATGATCACCTTTGAATTCTTGAGATTTGAGCTTGCTTCCTTGCTTCCTTTGGCCAAACAGAATATCAATGGAGTATGAGAGAGAGGTCTAGGAACTTTAGATCTAGAAATTCAACCTGATTTAGTTGAATTTCAGATCTGAGAAATTGAAGAAAATTGAAATAGTTCCTTTAGGTGTGGCTCGGTTTTCAGTTCAGCAGCATTTCAGGTTGATTCATGGATGAAAATTGAATGGAATGATGTTCTTATTTATAGATGGAGAGGCAAGGTAAGTGTGATTCAATTCATGTGCATGGCAAATGGATACTCTTTGCATGGGCTTGCATGATCATTCAAAAGGCCCAAATTCAATGCCAAATGCAATCTGAGACATAATTGAACTGAAATGGACGTGTAATTGGCAATGCACAAGCTTGTATAATGAGTTCCAACACGTTATGCACAATTATGCCTAAAACTTCTCCTCTTCGAAAATGCCATTTGCCAAATCCAAACATGAGCATGTGAGTAATGGTTGGAAAGGTCTTGATGTACGGAACAAATGTTATGTTGGACAAAAATCCATTTGGAGTGTAGAAATTAGTGAATTTTGAGTTTAAAGTGTAAGGTGCAAAACATGCAAAGGCAATGTTTCCAAATTTGGCCAATGTTCAAGCCCATCTGTTTTGATGATGCAAGCCTCAAATGAAAAAACCTTCAACATCAACGTTGTATATCTTTTCAAGACAATCAAAATGGACTTAAGTTTTGCATCATTTGGATTTTTTATGAAAGAGGTATGGGCACTTAAAGTTGGACTTTTTTGACTTTCAATGCATTTGGTCCAAAGTGACCTATAATGGTTTGCATTATCACATGTATTTCCTTTGAGATTTTGAAATTTTGTTCAACATAACATTTGAAGTAGGCATCTTAATCATTCCAATGCATTTGATCCCACCTAAAAATCATAAAAATGAATGAGTTATGTTCTCGGGAAGTTGACCCAAAATTAGGGTTTCAGTCAAAATGACCTATAATGTCTTGGAGTGGGAGATGATCTTCCAAGCTTCAAATAAATTTGTTATGAACATGAAAGTTGTTCATATTGTCCTTAAGAACATTTTTTCTTTTGGGATCATCTCCATTTGACCAACACATAAAAAGTTAGTCTCAGTGTATTTCAGAATAGTCAGATGAATTGACTGATCAACTTCTCAATTCCATGACTCATATCTTGATGAATTGATGATTGAGGACACTCAAAAATATTCAAATATGCATGAAATGATGAATTAAAGAACTTACCTTGATTGTATTTGATCACGGGCTGAGGTTGCTTCAAGAGCAAGGCATTGTGGATGATCTGATGAACTAGGGTTTCCTTGGGGAACAAACCTCAAACCCTTTGACTTGCTTTGATCAAAATGATGAATTGAGATGCTAGGGAGGCATATTTGATGGATGAGAGCTTTGGGAACTATTTCCATGTTTGCTATCATCTTCACTTGGCCATATCTCTGTATAAAGGATCTCCTTGAAGCTTTTGACCTTGTGATTGCTCAAGCTACAAACAAAAGATGTTAGTGACATATTTTTGTGCTTTTGGTTGGTAAACAAAATAAGAAAAGCAATAATATGCAATTCAAGCATGCTTGGTGATCTCAAACCACTCACAAGAGGTCCCACCCAAAGGTAAGGGGAACCAAGATGCTTATGATCCTTGAGGCAATGCAAATGCAAATGGAATGTTATGATGCCATGAGGGATCTTAGGGGCAAAATTGGGGTCTTACAGATGCCCCTATTTAAGGTCATTCTAGCCGGAGAAGTGAAGGTTAAAATCTTCGTCTCGACGGGGTAGAATGGGCTTAAATAACAACAAAGAGACGAATTTTGGTCCCTAAGAGACCTCATGATGTGAATGTATGTATGCAAACGGTAATACCCCGTGGGAGGATGAGTCCACAAAGGAAAAGATCAGGAGGAATCTGATGATTCCTATGAATAATTCACTCCATGGGGCAGAGACTCTACCGGGGAGTAAAGGGATAAAAATGCGTGGGCAGGTCACGACTTGAAACTTGCTGAGAGGCACGAAGGAAATCCAGTGAAATACATCAATGGAAAGACTCGAGCTGACTCAAAGATGCACATATTGGGGAATATGCCAATACAACAAAAATTATCCATAACGGATACTTCGGATAAAAATCCGAACTCAGGTGGGGAAAATCCACTACGGGACTCCACTGGGGAAACACCAGGATGAGGTATTACCGGTTACTGGGTAATAAGCTCAAAGAGACATGTGATCCGAACACCGGGATGAGGGTGAAGGAACAACATGCTCGGGGAGAATGAATATCGAAGACTGGTATAAGGGTGAGAGATATCAAACATCCAGAAGTCATCTGAGGAAGGCCTAAAAAGGTAAATTTTGGCTCAGGAAAAACTGACTCTGCAGGGGGACAAGAGGTCATAATAGGGAGCAGAAGGAAGGAACACCAAGGATACCAGTTGCTGGGCATATAATAGGTGACCAACCAAAACGTGAGTTAGGGAATATTCCCAAGACACTCATCATCCAAAAGAGGGCTAAAAGCAAACTCGATTATGGGATGGACATTCGATTCCAAAAAGGGATACGAATCTTACTCAACTGGGGAAGAACAAAAGGCTTCGACCAAAGAGTGCATGAGATATATTATTTATTACCGTCAGAACATAGATAATATACTCGCATGGAAGATTATCCACAACCGGTTACTGGGTTAATGAAGGATAGATCGACCGACAAAGAAAAGCATTGGGATACCGAAACTAGGTATATAATGATGACCATTCAAGGGGAGCAACAACCATTACCGGCAATCGATAAACGAAAGATGACTTGCTGGGGATAAACTGCTTGATAAGAGCAATCATCCAAGAGATATATCACCGGGGTTGAAGGACTTATCAATACCAAATATTGGATTATGATAACCGTCAAAGAGGGGATTACATCTACCGGATACCGGGTAGAAAACCACGGAAAGGTAACCGTCATCGATTAGGATGAAAAATAGGTTAACTCTGCAAGGGGATGAAATAGGGTTTACAACTACCGGTATAAGGGTAGTGTAAGACCCCAATTTTGTCCCTAAGATCCCTCATGGCATCATAACATTGCATTTGGCATTGCCTCAAGGATCATAAGCATCTTGGTTCCCCTTGCCTTTGGGTGGGACTCCTTGTGAGTGGTTTGAGATCACCAAGCATGTTTGAATTGTATATCATTGCTTTTCTTATTTTATTTACTAACCAAAAGCACAAAAATATGTCACTAACATCTTTTGTTTATAGCTTGAGCAATCACAAGGTCAAGAGCCTCAAAGAGATCACTTATGCAATGGTAAGGTCAAGAGGAGATGATAGCAAGCATGGTAATGGTTCCCAAATCTCTCATCCATCAAATATGCCTCCCTAGCACCTCAATTCATCATTTTGATCAAAGCAAGTCAAAGGGTTTGAGGTTTGTGCCCCAAGGAAACCCTAATTCATCTGTGCACCACAATGCCTTGCTCATGAAACAACCTCAACCCATGATCAAATACAATCAAGGGAAGTTCTTTAATTCATAATTTCATGCATATTTGGACTTATTTGAGTGTCCTCAATCATCAATTCATCAATATATGGGTTGTGGACTTTAGAAGTTGATCGGTCAATCCATCTGACTATTTTGAAATGCACTGAGACCTAACTTTTTGTGTGTTGATCAAATGGAGATGGTTCCAAAATAAAAAATGTTCTTAAGGACAATATGAACAACTTTCTTGTTCATCAAAAATTGATTTGAAGCTTGGAAGGACATCTCCCATTCCAATACATTATAGGTCATTTTGACTGAAACTCTAATTGAGGGTCAACTTCCCAAGGACATAACGCATTCATTTTTTATGATTTTCAGGTGGGATCAAATGCATTGGAAAGATTAAGATGTCTAAATCAAATGTTATATTGAACAAAATTTCAAAATCTTAAAGGAAATACATGTGATAATGCAAGACATTATAGGTCCTTTTGGGCCAAATGCATTGAAAGGCAAAAAAGTCCAACTTCAAGTGCCCATAACTCTCTCATAAAAAATCCAAATGATGCAAAATTTAAGTCCATCCTGATTTTCTTGAAAAGATATACAACTTTGATGTTAGAGGTTGTTTCACTTGAGGCTTTCATCATCAAAACAAAAGGGCTTGAACATTGGCCAAATTTGGAAACTTTGCATTGACATGTTTTGCACATCACACTTTAAACTCAAATTTCATAAATTTCCATACTCCAAATGGATTTTTGCCCAACATAACAATTGTTCCTTACACCAAGACCTTTCCAACCATTACTCACATTATCATATTTGAATTTGGCAAATGGTATTTTCGAAGAGTTGAACATTTAGGCATAATTATGGAATGCACATGAAATCTTGATACACAAGCAATTGCCATTCAAACTACACGTCCAATTCAACTTGGTTTGTGTTCAGCATGCATTTGCATCACCTTTTGGGCTTTGCACGCGCCTGTACAGGCCCATGCATGAAGGATCCAAATTCCATGCACATGAGAATTCACCTTGCTTGCAGTTTGTTTTGCTATAAATATAAGGGTTCAACTTCATTCAAAATCAACCTAAAGGCGCCTGAAACCCTGCTGAAGTGATTCCCCAACCTCACCAAAGAAGCAATTTCCATTTTTCTTCAAATTTTTCAGATCCAAAATTCAACTTCATCTGGTTGAATTCTTAGATCTAAAGCTTCTAAACCTTCATCATTCATCTCACTAATCTTCTGTTTTGGCAAAGCAAGCAAGGAATTGAGCTCAAGTTACCAGAATTCAAGCTTACTCTTCAACTGGTATTTCATTCGAATCTCATCATCCTTTGACCTATTGGCTTAGATCTTGTGTTGGCTGAAGTCCTCTCAATAGAGGCATCATGTTTATGCATTCAATTTTTGAAATCCATTGAGTTCATGATGAACACCAGATTTTTCAACCTCTGATTTCTCACACCATGGAAATCTAGAGTGAAAATGGATGGTACAGGAATGATGTACATCATTACAGCTTTCCAAAGATGTATAGATCATGCATTTTCATTAAGGTTTGGATCTCTGCAACTCTGGCCGGAATTCTGAGGCTCACCGGAGAAGACGGTGGCTCCGGTGCCCATCCCAACTCCAGATCCATTCCTGCCTATTTGATCTCTTTTCCAGATTTAATCAGGATCATTCATTGTTATGACTTTTTCTTAGTTTCCATGTGATTGCATTGACCGTGGACTACAATAGGCACGCGCCTCTGGATGCTTGGATCTGCCAGCTCAATTAATGAGCTCAGATCCAAGGGTTCTCGTTTTTTGCCATTTTTAATTTCTGGTTTTATTTTCTTTAATTCCATTTTATTTCAAAAATCAATATCTCTTTCATTTTTAATCCAAAAGTTATGGGACCAATGGCATTAGTCTCTAAATAAATTCTAGTTTCTATTTCTGATTTTTAATATTTTTTATTTTGTCATTTGATTTTTTCTGTGAATTTTCTCTTTTCTCGTTATTTTTAATTCATTTTAATTAGTTTTTGATATTCAAAAAATACAAAAATATTTTCCTAACCTATTTGAATGATGATGGATCAATGAAAAATATTCTCATCAATTTTTAAATTTATTTGAGATTTTAGTTCAATTAGGTTATTTTTATTCATTTTTAATTGGTTAAAAATAGTTTCTAACTTTTAAAAATGTTGAAATTTTTTGTCAAACTTTGTTTGACCTTGTTGAACTTAGGATAAATTACTTGGACCTTTCAAGGTTGATTTGAAGTGATTTGGAAGTTTGACCTTTCTTTTATTTTTAATTCAAGTTTAATATTAAATATTAGAAAATGTCAAAAATATTTTATTCATTGTTTGATCTCCAATCTTCATCTCATTTTTGATTTATCATTGTTTGACTTTGACTTTCAATGTCATTTGGTCAATACACATGGATTGGTATATATTATTTCATCTTATGCATTTGAACTTTCCATTTCCATGATCCATTATCCATCTCCTTCTTCTTCTTCTTCTTCTTCTTTCTTTTTGATCAATGAGTTGAAGGTTGATAAGTTAGCATTGATTAGGGAGACTTAATCTTCCTTGATTCAAATCTAATTCATCTTTATCAATTGATCAAGTGAATGGCTTTGCATTAAGGATAGGCTGTTTTCTAAATCATGCAAAAGGCTTAAACCAATACAAGATCAATTCCCATTTTCTTTTTGGCATGGCAAGTTGTTGGAACTTGGTTCACTAATCAAGACTTCTAACTTGTGTTGTTGCCTACATTATTATTGACTGGCCTCTGATAGTTGTGACTTCTACATAAGTCCAATTACGATTGCTTAACATAGTGCTAAATTTGCCTTATGGCACACTAACTACTAACACTAACCATTAACCATTAATATTTACTTTATGCACTTTACTTTTATGCAATTTACTATTCTTGTATATATTAT
Organism: Lathyrus oleraceus; assembly: GCF_024323335.1. Classification (NCBI taxonomy): domain Eukaryota; kingdom Viridiplantae; phylum Streptophyta; class Magnoliopsida; order Fabales; family Fabaceae; genus Lathyrus; species Lathyrus oleraceus. The sequence continues at coordinate 354,972,267 of NC_066582.1, read as the reverse complement.
CCATTTGCTTTTCTCTTTGCTCACTTGATCCCATGTTTATGTTAATGGCATTTGCCTTTTGCTCACTTGAGCACATAATTGTGTATATATTATTATGTTTGTGTTTTGTTTTGATTGTTGTGAACCAAATGCAAAGAAATGGACTTAGTTTCTAAGACCTTCCCTATGCAACGAATGGAGAAATGGACTTAGATTCTAGGACTTTCCTTATGCAAAATTGGAGTAAATGGACCTTAATGATGAAGATGGATTAGAATGACCAAATCTCTAAACTCACTCTTGTCCATTCTTGATTTACTTCATGGAACTTTTGATGTGTGTGTTTTTGTGCTAGGGAATACTATGAGCTTAATTGAAGGAACCATTACCATGAGCTCCTAAGAGAGAAAGACCCAAGAGACCTTGAGGAGCCTTATTCAAGAATTGATTGATTGTTGATTGCTTGAGTTTTGCTTTATTGTGATTGCTTATTCCAAAGGATGGGAGCTACTTAGATCATCAATATGATCTCAAGAGAGGAACTCCATTGTGGTTTTGTTCTCTTTCCCCTCACCTCTTGTATGTTTAGGATTTAGCCCTTCTTCTTCTTCTCTCCACTCTAACCCAAGCCAAAACTCTTTGTGCAAACATTTAACCATTGTTTTTAAACATTAGAAACCTAAGCCTTATGATTTTGATTTTCAAACTCTCTTTTCATAACACTTATTTTGAATTGAACTTTTAAGTCAACTTTGACCATTTTTGTATATACTTCTAATTGGTAAATATAACCCATTCAAATGTCTTTTGTGGTTCCAATGGCCACTTTCTTAATCCAAATCTTTCATAACCTTTAGCTATTAGGTTTGAGTTATCCTTGTGGTAGATGTAATACTCACCTATACCCTTAGTGATGGACAATAAGTCTTCCATGCTTATTAAAGGGTTAACCCCTCACTAGCATGTTGAAGTTATCCTCACATGGTGGATTTGTGGTTTGGTTGAGTTTTCTCCCTTTGATAACAAAAGACCTTAAGGCTTTTGGACCAATCAATTCACCCTTTGTTTTTGAGATTTTTACCCCGAACTACAAGGTTTTGATCCTAATCTTTATAAGATGGTACGTAGGCAATGGGTTTATCCATCCAAAAACAAAATGTAAATAACTTGTACATTCTCCTCTCATCTCTTCAATCATGTTTGCACAATTTTTTTTCCACAAAAACAACAACCTTCACAACAAGTATGAAAAGGGCTCCCTAGGAGTACCTAGGATGTTTTGGGTGCCTAACACCTTCCCATTGCATAACCAACCCCCTTACCCAGATCTCTGTTCTCTTTTACTAGTTTTTTGTTAAAGCTATTAGGTTTTTGTTCGCTTTCTAACCATTCCTTTGGATAAATAGAAGTGCGGTGGCGACTTGACTTGTATGGTTTACCTTGGATTTAGTCAATATCTCTAATGGTAACAAATACCCCGCTACAGATAGAAAACCACAGACTCCGCCGGGGATAAGATGATTGATTACTGATTACTGAGCAATTATTCATTTGTACCACAGGGAAGCGCAAGAAACAGTCACAAGAAGCCAATCTAGGATCAAACTAAAGAGGCAAGCTGAATCAAGACTCATCCCAATGAGGATATAACTCAATGGAGACTCCCATCCCAATATATGTGTTGGGTGGAAATAGAAATAATCATCATCGACGAGGATATAACTCGGTGGGGAATATGGAAGGAAAGATAAACACTTTTTGCTTAAGGGGCTGACTCTATATGGGGAGTTCAGACACCGACATCCGCTTCGGGAAATGTATTACCAACTAGCAGGGGATCGCAAACAAAGATATATGGCAAAGAATGCGATATGAATATCCGAATGTTTGAAAATTATATGCACACATGCGTAGTTTTATATATGATGAATGCTGACAAACAGGTATCTCTAACACCAACAAGTCCATCGAACAAGTACAAACATCCGGTACTACATCTCAAGAGAGAAAGCCAGGATAACAAAGATCTTCGCAGGGGAATGAGCAAAACATTCCAACTGGAGGCAAAGATCATAAAAAAATCTACCATGGAAACACTCTATTGGGGAAATCATCAGAGGGGATCATGGAACTCTGTGGGGAACAACCACCAAATCAGAAATTTCCAAAGATCATCAAACATTGTCCCAAATAATGAAAACACATCTTCCGAGGAGGAAGAAACACTATTCTGCTGAAAGAAGGAGGGAGGAATAAATCTTTCCAACACTCTGCTAGGGGGGAGAAACCACAAAAGGCTCAGGAGGAAGAGGACACCAATATGCTAGGATATGAACAACTGCCTTACCCTGTCAAGAATCTTACCATCCTTGGGAGAGCACTGAAGGCATTCCCAGTATCCTTATGTCATCGTGAATGTTCACTTTGTTTAAAAACAAATTATGAAAAATTTGATTATTTAAAACAATGACATTTTTTTTCAATTAAAACATGCAAAACATTTGTTGAATAGAAACAAATAAGAGTGCAAATAATTGGATAAAGGCTCAAGTTTATTTGATGGAATGGTAGTCTGCAAATGGAAAGACTCCATAGATCTTTACAAATTTGAAATTGGTGATATATATTGGAAAAGGGCTACATTGAACATAATGACCATTTCTCCACCAATTCTGAATCCGATGTATTTGAAGCTTTGGTTGATGATGAATGGGCGAGAATCTCTGACGGATAACAGTTGTAGAACAAAGTCTTGTCAGGATGCAGTTACATGCCAAATCCCTATTTTTTGCCTAGATTGCCCCAGGGTGAGGTACTCAATCTAGCGGGATACATACATTCATTTTTTTAAGTCTCTAACTTTTGCCTGGATCGCCCTTTCAGGTTTTCAATCCACCGAGACGCTCATTTTTCCCTAAGCCGCCCTTTCGGGTTTTCAGCTTAGCGAGCTATTCTGTTTTTATTTTTAGGCGAAGTATTTCTTCAATGCATCTGAATTCACAGGACGAGTGAAATCCTCCCCATCCATAGTTGTAAGTATCAAAGCACCGCCTGAAAAGGCTCTTTTAACAACATATGGACCTTCATAGTTTGGAGTCCACTTGCCCCTGGAATCGGGCGTGAAAAACAAGACTTTCTTGAGCACAAGGTCACCTTCTCGGAACACACGAGGATTGACCTTCTTATCAAAGGCTTTCTTCATCCTTTGTTGATATAATTGACCATGACACATGGCAGACAATCTCTTTTCTTCTATCAAATTCAACTGGTCATAACGACTCTGAACCCATTCAGCATCAGTCAACTTGGCTTCCATCAAGACTCTCATTGATGGGATTTCCACCTCTACTAGGAGCACAACCTCCATGCCATAAAAGAGAGAGAAAGGGGTTTCCCCTATTGAAGTGCGGACAGATGTACGATATCCATGTAAAGCAAACGGCAGCATCTCATGCCAATCTTTATACGTGACAACCATCTTCTGGATAATTTTCTTTATATTCTTATTAGCAGTTTCAACAGCCCCATTCATCCTGGGTCTGTAAGGAGAATAATTATGATGCGCTATCTTGAACTCACTACACAGCTCTTTCATCATCTTGTTGTTCAAGTTAGATCCATTATCAGTAATGATCTTATCCGGCACACCATAACGGCATATGAGTTGATTCTTGATAAACTTCACAACCACCTGCCTGGTCACATTAGCATATGATGCCGCTTCAACCCACTTTGTGAAGTAATCAATTGCTACGAGAATAAATCTGTGTCCATTTGACGCTTTTGGTTCTATCATGCCAATCATGTCAATTCCCCACATGGAGAAAGGCCATGGTGATGAAATCATATTCAGAAGTGTCGGGGGAATATGAATCTTATCCGCATAAATCTGACACTTATGGCATTTCTTCACGTATTTGCAGCAGTCAGACTCCATTGTCAGCCAATAGTAGGCTGCTCTCAACATCTTTCTAGCCATGGCATGTCCATTGGAATGAGTACCAAATGAACCTTCATGAACCTCAGTCATTAACAGGTCTGCTTCATGTCTATCCACGCATCTGAGCAGCAGCATGTCGAAACTTCTCTTATAAAGTACATCACCATTGAGGTAGAAACTGCCTGCCAATCTCCTCAAAGTCTTCCTATCTTTCACAGATGCCCCGGGCGGGTAAATCTGGCTCAGAAGAAAACGCTTGATATCATAATACCATGGCTTATCATCTTGCACTTCCTCTACTGCAAATACATGAGCTGGTATGTCCAAGCGCATCACAGTGATATTGGGGACTTCATTCCAAAGTCTAACCACAATCATCGAAGTAAGCGTAGCAAGAGCATCTGCCATCCGATTCTCATCTCGAGGAATATGATGGAAGTCAACCTCAGTAAAGAACGTTGAAATCCTCCTTGCATAATCCCTATACGGAATGAGGCCGGGTTGATTTGTTTCCCATCCACCCTTAATCTGATTAACAACGAGCGCCGAATCACCATAAACATCAAGATGCTTGACCCTTAGATCAATGCACTCCTCCAACCCCATAATACAGGCCTCATACTCAAGCATATTTTTCGTGCATTTGAAAGTTAGCCTTGCCGTGAAAGGGAAATGTGTGCCCTGAGGAGTAATAATCACTGCCCCAATACCATTTCCATATTGATTTACAGCGCCATCAAATACCATGCTCCAACGGGAACCAGGCTCTGGCCCTTCATCGGGCGTAGGCTCATCACAATCTTTCATTTTCAAATACAGAATCTCCTCATCTGGGAAGTCATATTTCACTGACTGATAATCCTCAATCGGCTGATATGCCAAGTGATCAGCCAAGATACTACCTTTAATAGCCTTCTGAGCTCGGTTCTCAATACCATACTCAGATAACAACATCTGCCAACGGGAAATTCTCCCTGTTAAAGCAGGCTTCTCGAAAATATACTTGATTGGATCCATTCTGGATATCAACCAAGTCGTATGATTTAACATATACTGGCGTAACCGCTTAGCAGCCCAAGCCAAAGCACATCATGTCTTCTCAAGCATTGAGTATCGAGACTCACAATCAGTGAACTTCTTGCTCAGATAGTAAATAACATACTCTTTCTTTCCTGATTCGTCTTGCTGACCGAGAACACAACCCATCGAGTCTTCAAGAACAGTCAGATACATAATCAATGGTCTTCCTTCCACAGGCGGAGACAAAATCGGAGGCTAGACATATACTCTTTAATAATGTCAAAAGCATATGGCAATCCTCGGTCCAATCATGGGACTGATCTTTCTGGAGGAGCTTGAATATCGGTGCACATGTGGCAGTCATGTGGAATATGAATCTCGAAATGTAATTCAAGCGGCCAAGAAAACCTCAGACTTGCTTCTCAGTCTTGGGCGCAGGCATCTCTTGTATTGCTTTGACCTTTGCAGGATCAACCTCAATACCTCTCTCACTGACACTAAAGCCCAATAATTTGTCCCAGACAATTTTTCCTTATCAAGGATTGATCGCAATATGTTGTTAGAGGTGTTTGTTGTCATGGTAATCTACACGAGGATTAATGAAAATATAAGTATCATTGACATATTTAATTAGATATTAAGTTTAAGCTTTCCAAGTTTTAACACTCATCAAGACTAGTATCGAATAATGTAGGTTTCGCCAACGCGAGGTGCATGTTCTATATTAGTAAGGTGCGATGGGATAATTGTAATATCCAACTGTTAAAACAATGGGTCAAACTTAACTAAACAAATTATAATAAGATTATATATATGTTTAGAAGCAAGAGTTGGAATTTCAATTTTTCTGATCTCACCGGCTTGTTTATCATATAAACCGTCTCTCACATGCATCAACATACATTCACATGCATCAACATACAAACAAAAATGAAACAGTTATGGCCCCTAGCGCAATTGTTCTCCCAAGCCAATGAGAGAACCTAAGCTAACCTACAACGATCTAAGCTTCTCCAAGCAAGATCTTCAAGGTTGTCCTCCTTTGGCACTGACTTCTTTGCTTTCTTCATATCATTACATTACATGAAAGAAACTCGTTTTACATACGAGGGAGTGAGATGAGAAAAGAAGTCACATTTGGGAGATTAAGAGAGAGGCACGACACGCAGGTCGTATTTTAAAAACCCAAAACAACACAAAGGAAAACTAAGGCCATAACCGATCACCACAAGACAATAATAAACACTTTATTATTATTATTATTATTATTAATTCCTTTAAATAACTAAAATCAAATTAAATTTCGACGACCGATCATCACATTTTAATGAACAATTCATTTAAAATCGATGTCGCTTTTCGTATCAACGCTTGACACTTTTAAAGCACTGAGTTAGCCGAACGGGTGAAAATTTCCTTGCGTTAACCGGTTAACACTGTTTGAAATCTGAAAAAAAAAATGTTTTCTGCCTTGCGTTAACCGGTTAACCAAATGCGTTAACTAGTTAACACTGTTTGAAAATGTCTTGGAAAACTGTTTTCCGTCTTGCGTTAACCGGTTAACCATATGCGTTAACCGGTTAACACTGTTAAAAACTCAAAAAAAAAATTATTTCGCATTGCGTTAACCGGTTAACACTGTTCCAAAAATGTTTAGAAGGCTGTATTCAGTTTCTCGTTAACCGGTTAACCATACGCGTTAATCGGTTAACACTGTTCGGAAAAGTGTTTAGAAAGCACAACTCTTGTGCAGTCAAACCCAAATCCCATAACTCTCTGACAACACAACCCTTGTGTCGTCACTAACCCTGATGCACCAATTTTAGACCGTCAAACACATCTCGATTGTTAATTCAGTATGATTGATCAACACGTCATTGCTTCACCATACAAATGTCGGATCAAGAAGCAAACGACCATTGATCGCTCAAAGGAAAACAATCATTGAGGGTTTGAATGAACGAAAGAGAACACTATATCATATATAATGCATTTTGCATCAGGAATACATATATCACATATATGTAACTTGATCGATCTCAATTTAACCTTTGATTCATTCTGTCTTTAATCATATTATTACAGAGCAAAAATAGTTATCAGATTCATGGTTTCGTAAGTGGCTCTGATACCACTGTAGGAGAATTGCCATCCAAGGCGCAACGGAATTTAAAATTTTCTCCATTTAGTGATCCTTACGAATGGGCATGATCAATGATAGAATCGTTACCTCTTGTGGCGATTCAAACCTTTGGTGCAAATCTATGATAATGATCAAAACCTTTGATACAGATCCACGGGGCGATCACGAACGTTGAACGATGACAACGTCTCTACTCAGTCCACACGAACGGATTCCTTCAATCGCAGTGCTAGTTGTTATGAATGAAGGCTTTGAGTGAGAGAGAGATACGAAATTCCAACTCTTTAGTTGTGTTTTCTGTCTCTGTGAGTTACAATGCTTCTACCCAAGGGGTTCTATTTATAGAACCACTTGTGTGGGCTTCAAGCCAAAAAGCCCACTTAAGTGCATTTTGGCCCATATCTCATAAAATGCCAAAATCACTTTAGTATTTGGTACCTTACCATATTTCGTATTCTACTTAAGTACACCGTACCTTACGAGGTTCCTTAATTATTCTATCTCTCATCAACCCGTCCTTTGTGTGTGACCCTATAGGTTTTCGCGACGTTGGCAATTATATTAAATCATGCATTTAACATAATAAACAGTGAGCGGTATCTAGCAACACATCACTGCTACCCAAGTCACGAAAATGTCATGTGATCTGACAAAACCTCCTGTGATAATAATTATGTGTATAATTACCCCTTTGCCCTTATGTCTATATTGAACACAAGGTATAGACCGTGTCACCCTTGTCCAGTTCAATATTGAGCCCATAGACATTTATCCTGTTACGCAGGATGGGCAAATTCCATCTAGGACACTCATGTCCCTCAGCATGCTTTGTGGAGTACCCATCAACTGTCTTTATGGTTATCCAGTTACGGACAACGTTGGATCAGCAACAAAGCACTCGACTCTACATCTAGGATCCATAGTGGTTTCAGGTCGAAGAGTGGTATACACTATTATCACCATGAGAATAACTTATGACACTTTGCATAACTTTCTATATAGTATTCTCATAGCGGGTCAATCTGGTATAAATATTACTCCTAATATTCATACCTATGTTTAAGACTTGATAACTCTTTATCCATGATCCATGAGATGTGATCATCAGTCTACAAACATAATAGTCTTAATGCTTTAATGTTATCCCACTTCACATTAAAGCTCGACTACGGATACTTTAAGAATAGTGTCCTTATGTTTAATGTGTTCTCATGATTAAGTCACACTTAATACATTAAACGGACTATCTATTCCAGGGACTTTATTAATCAACCATAATAAATAAAATGCCTTTAAATAACTCGATACAAGTACCAAAAGTATTGGCCTCTAGGGCTTACACCAACAAATATGTGGTAGAGGAAAATCATCTTTCGGACTAGCTTTATTCAAGTCTCTATAGTCCACACACATCCGGACTTTTCCATCTTTCTTAGGCACGGGCACAATATTGGCCACCCATTGAGGATATGTAGAATTCACTAGAAACCCCGCATCAATTTGCTTCTGAACTTCCTCTTTGATTTTTACTGCCATATCAGGATGAGTTCTTCTAAGCTTCTGCTTCACAGGCACGCACTCAGGCTTCAAAGGTAGGAAATGTTGCACAATATCAGTATCTAGACCAGGCATGTCTTCATATGACCAGGCAAATACATCGGCGTACTCTCACAACAACTCAATCAACCCCTTCTTAACAGACTCTTCCAGGAGTGCCCCAATCTTCACTTCTCGCACACAATCCTCAGACCCCAAGTTGACTGTTTCCAGATTCTCAAGATGTGGCTGAATGATTTTCTCTTCATGCTCATGTAGACGGGTAATCTCGTCAGGAATCTCTTCAACATCATCTTCTTCCGCCTCAAATACAGGGAATTCAAAGTTGGGAGATGGTGTTGGATCATTATGTTCAATGGGTTTGATTAACCTGCATAATGATTTTGGATATAAAGAGGTTTAGAATTCAAACAAGGCAAATCATTATGCACATGAAAAGATTGATTTTATTCTATTTTTTGAGGTTTTATGTGATCACCAATTTCATGCAAAAGCGAAAAGGGAAAATAATTGGAAAAACAAACATTTATCATGAATCTATTGAATGAAAATATCATTGTATTTATGCGTCGACAATGTCATCACTCCTCCCTTTGGCATGGGAAGAGGGGTTTTAAACACAATGAACATTACTTTGACTTATGGATAACTGTTGGAATATCCACAGCGACCCAATTATTGCAGATCCCCCCAGGGATGACGAAGTTGCCAGAATCCTCTTCGTCCTCTTCCAAAACGGCAGTAGCCTCCTCGTCTTGACTGGTGTGGATGAAACCTCCACTCTTGAACAGCCCTCGCGTATTAGAAACCCCAAAAGAATAACCTATACCAGCCCGGGACTTGTTGTCTTTTAACTCAATCATTTGCCCCAAACCAGCAGTTGTGCCATGCTCAATGTCCAACTTTGCATCTTTGTAGGGAGCAAATGAAGAAGTTCCCTTCTTAATAGGCTCAGCAATAGATAAACCTTGGAACGGAGTTCCAACTTCATCCTCAGCATCTATATAAGAAAAGGAAGACAAATGGCTAACCATGAGAGCCTTTTCTCCCCCTACCACCACCAACTTCTTATTCTTCACAAATTTCAGCTTCTGGTGTAGGGTGGATGTCACGGCGCCAGCCTCGTGAATCCATGGTCTGCCTAAGAGACAGCTATACGATGGGTGAATGTCCATAACCTGGAAGGTAATCTGGAAATCACTTGGTCCGATTTTGACTGGGAGATCAACCTCACAAATTACAGTTTTGCGAGACCCATCGAAAGCCTTCTCAACTACTCCACTCTGCCTTATGGGAGGCCATTGATATGACAACTTCGTTAGAGTGGATTGTGGCAAAACATTCAATGATGACCAAGTGTCCACCAACACATTGGACATGGCGTCATCTCTGCAGCTCATAGATATATGTAATGCCAAGTTGTGGTCTCTTCCCTCCTCGGGGAGATCAGATTCACAAAAACTCAAGTTGTTACAAGCGGTAATGTTTGTGACAATGCTATCAAATTGTTCTATCGTGACATCGTGATCCACGTTCGCCACATCCAAAACCTTCTGTAGAGCCTCTCGGTGTGGTTCTGAATTCAAAAGCAATGATAATACAAATATTTTGGATGGTGTTTATAGAAGCTAGTCTACAACGTTGTACTCGCTCCTTTTGATGAGCTTCAGCATCTCATCACAGTCTTCTTTCGTATTGCCATTCAGGCCAACAGAAGCAGGAGTTCTTAACATAGAGGAGGGCTTAACAACAAGTGCCGGATTCGAAGTGCTCACAGCATCCCCAATCGGGCGCTCAACATAATCAGCATCAACACTTCCTCGAACATCAGCTTGAGGCTTTGACAGTGCTGAAAATACACGACCACTGCGGGTCAACCCACTGACATCAGCAATGTTAACAATAGATGAGGAGGGCAAGGACACCTCTTTCCCATTTTCTACTGCCACAACATTGTAGCGATAGGGAAGCGCTTTCTCAGAAGAGTACGGTATAGGTCCGACTAGTTTGATGACGAGAGCAGGAGAAGCCTTCTGCTTGCTACCATCATACTTGATGACAACAGGCTCAAGTATCTGGAACACCAGGGAAATTACATTGACTTCGAGCTCATCTTCGTCAACATTTCTATTTTGAAGGATCTCAATGAGTCCTTCGTCCAACATCTCTTGCACATCTTTGCGCACCTGGCGACATCCTCCCTGATTGACAGAACAGACTCTGCATCTATCATGGTCATGCTCATAATGGCTATAGTCACACAGCAATCTATGCATCTCAACCAGCGATTGTCGGATATGACTGATATATTTCACCTTGTACTTGCCAGGGCAGCCCTGGACCATATTTCACCTTGTGTTTGGATGGATAAACCCATTGCCTACGTACCATCTTACAAAAGATTAGGATCAAAACCTCGTAGTTCTGGGTAAAAATCTCAAAATGAGTTGGTGAATTGATTGGTCCAAAAGCCTTAAGGTCTTTTGTTATCCAAGGGAGAAAAACTCAACCTAAGACCACAAATCCACCATGTGAGGATAGCTTCAACATGCTAGTGAGGGGTTAACCCTATAATAAGCATGGAAGACTCATTGTCCATCACTAAGGATATAGGTGAGTATTACATCTACCTCAAGGATAACTCAAACCTACTAGCTAAAGGTTATGAAAAAATTGATTAAGAGAGTGGCCATTGAAACCACAAAAAGACATTTGAATGGGTTATATTTACCAATGAAAAGTATGTACAAAATTTGGTCAAAGTTGACTTAGAGATTCAATTCAAAATGAGTATTAAGAAAAGAAAGTTTGAAAATCAAAAGCATAAGGCTTAGGTTTCTAATGTTGAACACAAGTATTAAATGTTTGCACAAAAGCTTTGACTTGGGTTAGAGTGAAGGGAAGAAGAAGAATGGCTAAGATCCTAAGCAATGCAAAAAGGTGAGGGATAAGAAACAAAACCACAAAAAAGAGTTCCTCTCTTGAGATCATATGGATGATCCAAGTAGCTCCCATCCTTTGGAATAAGCAATCACATAAGCATAAACTCAAGCAATCAACAATCAAATGAACTCTTGGAAGGTTCCTCAATGTATCTTGAATCTCTCTCTCTTAGGAGATCATGGCAATGGTTCCCCAATTTGGATCAAGTTGGAATCCCTAACACAAAGAAACACACATATCAAAAGGTTCTATTTACAAATCAAAGAATGGACAAGAGGGAGTTTAGAATATGGTCCTTTCAATGTTCATCTTCAAGCTTTAAGCATTCTAAAGGCATGAGGCCTAGTTGCTCTTTGACATTTATAGCACTCTAAAGGCATGAGGCCTAGTTTCTCTTTGACTCCATTTTGCATAGGGAAGGTCCTAAAGTCTAAGTCCTTTTTGTCCAATTCTTTGCATTTGGTGCACAACAAACAGACAAACACAAGCACAATAGTATATACACAATTATGTGCTCAAGTGAGCAAAAGGCAAATTGCATTAACATAAACATGTGCTCAAGTGAGCAAAGGAAAAAACAAATGGATAATATGTGCAAGAATAGTAAATTGCATAAAAGTAAAGAGCAAAAGTAAATGTTAATGGTTAGTAGTTAGTGTGCCATAAGGCAAATTTAGCGCTATGTTAAGCAATCGTAATTGGACTTATGTAGAAGTCGCAACTATCTGAGGCCGGTCAATAATAATGTAGGCAACAACACAAGTTAGAAGTCTTGATTAGTGAACCAAGTTCCAACAACTTGCCATGCCAAAAAGAAGAAGAGAATTGATCTTGTATTGGTTTAAGTCTTTTGCATGATTTAGGAAACAACCTATCCCTAATGCAAAGCCATTCACTTGATCAATTGATCAAGATGAATTAGATTTGAATCAAAGAAGATTAAATCTCCCTAATCAATGCTAACTTATCAACCTTCAACTCATTGATCAAAAAGAAGAAAAAGAAGGAGAAAATGAATAATAGAAAAGGACATGGAAAGAATAAAGTGCATAAGGTGAAATCAAATGTACCAATCCATGTGTGTTGACCAAATGACATTGGAAGTCAAAGTCAAACAATGAGAAAACAGAAATGGGATGAAGATTGGAGGTCAAACAATAAGCAAAATATTTTTGGCATTTTTAAAATCAAAATAAACTTGAATTAAAAGTAAAAGAAAGGTCAAACTTCAAAATCACTTCAAATCAACCTTGAAAGGTCCAAGTGATTTATCCCAAGTTCAACAAGGTCAAACAAAGTTTGACAAAAAATTTCAGCATTTTTAAAAGTCAGAAACTATTTTTAATCAATTAAAAATGAATAAAAATAACCTAATTGAATTAAAATCTCAAATAAATCTCAAATCAATTAAAAAATTGATGAGAATATTTTTCATAGATCCATCATCATTCAAATAGGTTAGGAAAATATTTTTGTATTTTTTGAATATAAAAAACTATTTAAAATGAATTAAAAATAACCAGAAAAGAGAAAATTCACAAAAAATATCAAATGACAAAATAAAAAATATTAAAAATCAAAATCAGAAACTAGAAATTATTTGGAGAAGAATGCAATTGGTCCCATATTTTTTGGATTAAAAATAAAGAAGATATGAATTTTTGAAAAAAATGGAAATAAAAGAAATTAAATGGAAATTCAGAAAATCAGGAAAAAGGAGAGGCGTTGGATCCAGTTCATTAATTGACCTGGCAGATATGATGGATCTTAAACGCGCGCTCACCATGGTCCTCAGTCAAACGCATCACATGAACACTTAATAAAAGTCATAAGATCAAACGGTTGTGATGTAAACTAGAGAAAGCATCCAACGGTCCAGGATCGATCTGGCAATGGGACGGTAGCCAGCGCCACCGTCTTCTACGGTGAGTACATGAACTCCGTCCAGAAATGCAGGTTCAAAAACCTCAACCAAAATTCACGATCCATACATCAAAATGAAGCTGGGGTGATGTAAATCCCCCCTATAACCTTGAATCACACTCAAAATTCCTATAGAGTAAGAAATCTGAGCTGGAAGATTCAGGTGTAAAAAATGCAGTTCAATAAAACACAAAATTGAAGCTACCACTAGCTTGCCTCTCAAGTGAGGACTTCGGAAAACACATTGGCCAGGCAAATAGATCAAAGAGTAATGAGTTTCGAAGAGAAAACCAGTTGATGATCACCTTTGAATTCTGGAGATTTGAGCTTGCTTCCTTGCTTCCTTTGGCCAAACAGAAGATCAATGGAGTATGAGAGAGAGGTTTAGGAACTTTAGATCTAGAAATTCAACCTGATTTAGTTGAATTTCAGATCTGAGAAATTGAAGAAAATTGAAATAGTTCCTTTAGGTGTGGCTCGGTTTTCAGTTCAGCAGCATTTCAGGTTGATTCATGGATGAAAATTGAATGGAATGATGTTCTTATTTATAGATGGAGAGGCAAGGTAAGTGTGATTCAATCCGTGTGCATGGCAAATGGATACTCTTTGCATGGGCTTGCATGATCATTCAAAAGGCCCAAATTCAATGCCAAATGCAATTTGAGACATGATTGAACTGAAATGGACATGTAATTGGCAATGCACAAGCTTGTATAATGAGTTCCAACATGTTATGCACAATTATGCCTAAAACTTCTCCTCTTCGAAAATGCCATTTGCCAAATCCAAACATGAGCATGTCAGTAATGGTTGGAAAGGTCTTGATGTAAGGAACAAATGTTATGTTGGACAAAAATCCATTTGGAGTGTGGAAATTAGTGAATTTTGAGTTTAAAGTGTAAGGTGCAAAACATGCAAAGGCAAAGTTTCCAAATTTGGCCAATGTTCAAGCCCCTCTATTTTGATGATGCAAGCCTTAAATGAAAACACCTTTAACATAAAAGTTGTAGATATTTTCAAGACAATCAAAATGGACTTAAATTTGGCATCATTTGGAGTTTTTATGAAAGATTTATGGGCACTTGAAATTGGACTTTGTTTACTTTCAATGCATTTGGTCCAAAGTGACCCATAATGTTTTGCATTATCACATGTATTTCCTTTGAGATTTTGAAATTTTGTTCAACATAAAATTTGAAGTAGGAATCTTAATATTTCCAATTCATTTGATCCCACCTCAAAATCATAAAAAATGAATGCGTTATGTTCTTGGGAAGCTGACCCAAAATTAGGGTTTCAGTCAAAATGACCTATAATGTCTTGGAGTGGGAGATGATCTTCCAAGCTTCAAATCAATTTTTTATGAACATGAAAGTTGTTCATATTGTCCTTAAGAACATTTTTTCGTTTGGGATCATCTCCATTTGACCAACACATAAAAAGTTAGGTCTCAGTGTATTTCAGAATAGTCAGATGAATTGACTGATCAACTTCTCAAGTCCATGACTCATATCTTGATGAATTGATGATTGAGGACACTGAAAAATATTAAAATATGCATGAAATGATGAACTAAAGAACTTCCCTTGATTGTATTTGATCATGGGCTGAGGTTGCTTCAAGAGCAAGGCATTGTGGATGATCTGATGAACTAGGGTTTCCTTAGGGAACAAACCCCAAACCCTTTGACTTGATTTGATCAAAATGATGAATTGAGATACTATGGAGGCATATTTGATGGATGAGAGCTTTGGGAACCATTGCCATGTTTGCTATCATCTTCACTTGGCCATATCTCTGCACAAAGGATCTCCTTGAAGCTTTTGACCTTGTGATTGCTCAAGCTACAAACAAAAGATGTTAGTGACATATTTTTGTGCTTTTGGTTAGTAAACAAAATAAGAAAAGAAATAATATACAATTCAAGCATGCTTTGTGATCTCAAACCACTCAAAAGAGGTCCCACCCAAAGGTAAGGGGAACCAAGATGCTTATGATCCTTGAGGCAATGCAAATGCAATGTTATGATGCCATGAGGGATCTTAGGGGAAAAATTGGGGTCTTACACATGACAGTCAACCTTTTATCTTCAATCAACTCCAGATGGTCAAACCTGGTCTGACATCATTCAACCTCAGTCAACTTGGCTTCCATCAGCACACACAATAATGGGATCTCAACCTTTACGGGGAGCACAGCTTCCATGCCATAAACGAGTGAGAAAGGGGTTGCCCATGTTGAAGTGAGGATGGATGTACGATACCCATGTAAAGCAAATGGGAGCATCTCATGCCAATCCTTGTACGTTACAACCATCTTCTGAATAATCTTCTTGATGTTCTTATTCACAGCTTCAACAACCCCATTCATCTTCAGTCTGTAGGGAGAAGAATTATGGTGTGCAATCTTGAAGTCTTTGCAAAGAGCTTCCACCATATTATTTTTCAAGTTTTATCCATTATCAGTAATGATCCTGCTTGGCATACCATAACGACATATAATCTGATTCTTGATAAACCTTATAACAACTTGCTTGGTTACATTCGCATACCATGCCGCTTCAACCCACTTTGTGAATTAGTCAATAGCCACTAGAATAAAACGATGTCCCTTCGAAGCTTTGGTCTCAATCATGCCAATCATATTAATTCCCCACATGGAGAAGGGCCATGGAGAGGAAATGACATTCAACAGTGTCGGAGGAACATCAATCTTATCTGCATATATTTGCATATAATACCATTTCTTCACAAACTTGTAACAGTCATATTCCATTGTCAGCCAATAGTAATCTGCTCGCAACATCTTCTTTTCCATAGCATGTCCATTGGAATGAGTACCATAGGAACCTTCATGGACTTCAATCATCAATAAGTCTGGTTCGTGCCTATCGACGCATATGAGCATAACCATATCGAAGTTTCTCTTGTAAAGCACATCACCATTCAGATAGAAATTCCCGGATAATCTCCTCAAAGTCTTATTATCTTTCAAAGATGCCCCAGACGGGTAAATGTGACTTTGGAGAAAACTCTTAATATCAAAATACCATGGCTTCTCATCTTTGACTTCTTCAACAGCAAAGACAAGAGCTGGCCTATCAAGACGCATGATAGTCAAACTGGGGACTTCATTCCAATACTTCACCATAATCATTGAAGCCAACGTTGCAAGAGCATCTGCCATACGGTTTTCATCTCGAGGGATATGATGAAACTCAACCTTTGTAAAAAAAGTTGAAATCCTCCTCGCATAATCTCTATATGGTATCAAACCGGGTTGATTCGTCTCCCATTCACCTTTGATCTGATTCACAACCAAAGTTGAGTCTCCATAGACGTCGAGATACTTGATTCTGAGATCAATGGCCTCTTCAAGCCCCATATTGCAAGCTTCATACTCGGTCATATTATTCGTACACTTGAAAGTCAACCCAGCTATAAATGGGATATGCGTGCCTTGAGGAGTGATTAACAGCTCCATCAAATACCATGCCCCAACGGGAACCAGGTTCTGGCCCTTTTTCAAGCAATGGTTCATCACAATATTTCATCTTTATGTACAAAATCTCTTCATCAAGAAAATTGTAATGCACTGACTGGTAATCTTCAATGGTTGGTAAGCCAAATGGTCAGCCAAGACACTACCTTTAATCGCTTTCTAAGATTGGTACTCGATATTATACTCTGATAACAACATCTGCCAACGAAAAATCCTCCTGGTTAAAGCAGGCTTCTCAAAAATATACTTGATTGGATCCATTTTGGATATCAACCAAGTGGTATGATTCAACATATACTAACGCAGATGCTTAGCAATCCAAGCCAATGCGCAACAAGTCTTCTCAAGCATAAAATACCGAGTCTCACAGTTGGTGAACTTCTTACTAAGGTGGTAAATAACATATTCTTTCTTTCAAGTTTCACCTTGCTGACCTAGAACACAACCCATACTCTCTTCAAGCACAGTCAAATACATGAACAAAGGTCTTCCTTCAACAGGTGGAGACAGAATCAGAGGCTCAAGCAGATACTCTTTGATACTATCAAAAGCTTTTTGGCAGTCTTCGCTCCAATCACAAGACTGATCTTTCCGAAGAAGCTTGAATATAGGTGCGAATGTGGCAGTCATGTGTGAAATGAATCTTGAGATATAATTCAAGCGGCCGAGAAAACCTCTAACTTGCTTCTCAGTTTTGGGCGCATGCATCTCTTGTATTGCTTTGACCTTGGCAGGATCAACTTCAATACCCTTCTCGCTGATAATAAAGCCAAACAACTTACCAGAACGAACACCAAACGTACATTTATTGGGATTCAAGCAGAGTTTGTACTTCCTCAAACGATGGAATAACTTCAACAAATGCTCAACATGTTCTTCTTCATTACTGGATTTAGAAATCATATCATCAACATAGACTTCGATCTCCTTATGCATCATATCATGAAAAAGAGTGGTTATTGCTCTCTGGTAAGTTGCACCAACATTCTTTAGACCGAAAGGCATCACTCTATAACAGAATGTTCCCTAGGGTGTAATGAATATGGTTTTCTCCATATCTTACGGTGCCATCTTGATCTGATTATATCTAGAAAATCCATCCATAAATGAAAAGACTTTGAATTTAGTTGTATTGTCTACCAACATATCAATGCGTGGTAGAGGGAAATCATATTTCGGACTGGCTTTGTTCAAATCTCTATAATCAACGCGCATACGGACTTTTCCATCCTTTTAGGAACAAGCACAATATTGGCCACCCACTGCGGATACTCAGAAGTAACAAGGAAACCGACATAAATCTACTTCTGCACTTCTTCTTTGATCTTTACTGCCATATCAGGATGAGTCCTCGTCAACTTCTGCTTGACTGGCGAGCATTCTGGCTTCAACAAAAATCTATGCTCTGTTGGTGGAATCCCTAGAGGCCAATACTTTTGGTACTTGTATCGAATTATTTAAAGGCATTTTCTTTATTATGGTTGATTAATAAAGTCCCTGGAATAGATAGTCCGTTTAATGTATTAAGTGTGACTTAATCATGAGAACACATTAAACATAAGGACACTATTCTTAAAGTATCCGTAGTCGAGCTTTAGTGTGAAGTGGGATAACATTAAAGCATTAAGACTATTATGTTTGTAGACTGATGATCACATCTCATGCATCATGGATAAAGAGTTATCAAGTCTTAAACATAGGTATGAATATTAGGAGTAATATTTATACCGGATTGACCCGCTATGAGAATACTATATAGAAAGTTATGCAAAGTGTCATAAGTTATTCTCATGGTGATAATAATGTATACCACTCTTCGACCTGAAACCACTATGGATCCTAGATGTAGAGTCGAGTGCTTTGTTGTTGATCCAACGTTGTCCGTAACTGGATAACCATAAAGACAGTTGATGGGTACTCCACAAAGCATGCTGAGGGACATGAGTGTCCTAGATGGAATTTGCCCATCCTGCGTAACAGGATAAATGTCTATGGGCCCAATATTGAACTGGACAAGGATAACACGGTCTATACCTTGTGTTCAATATAGACATAACGACAAAGGGGTAATTATACACATAATTATTATCACAGGAGGTTTTGTCAGATCACATGACATTTTCGTGACTTGGGTAGTAGTGATGTGTTGCTAGATACCGCTCATTGTTTATTATGTTAAATGCGTGATTTAATATAATCGCCAACGCCGCGAAAACCTATAGGGTCACACACAAAGGACGGATTGATGAGAGATAGAGTAACTAAGGAACACAGTAAGGTACGGTGCACTTAAGTGGGAGACGAAATATGGTAAGGTACCAAATACTTAAGTGATTTTGGGCATATTATAAGATATGGGCCAAAATACACTTAAGTGGGCTTTTTAGCTTGAAGCCCACACAAGTGGTTCTATAAATAGAACCCCTTGGGTAGAAGCATTGTCACTCCAATCCACTTAGACAGAAATTCAAGTAGAGACTTGGAATTTTGTTTCCCTCTTTCTCTCACTCAAAGCCTTCATTCATAACAGCTAGCACTGCGATTGAAGGAATCCGTTCGTGTGGACTGAGTAGAGACGTTGTCATCGTTCAACGTTCGTGATCGCCCCGTGGATCTGTATCAAAGGTCTTGATCATTATCAGAGATCTGCACCAAAGGTTTGAATCGCCACAAGAGGTAACGATTCTATCACTGATCATGCCCATTCGTAAGGATCACTAAATGGAGAAATTTATAAATTCCGCTGCGCCTTGGATGGCAATTGTCCTACAGTGGTATCAGAGCCACTTACGAAACCATGAATCTGATAACTGTTTTTGTTCTGTAATAATATGATTAAAGACAAAATGAATCAAAGGTTAAATTGAGATCGATCAAGTTACATATATTTGATATATGTAATCCTGATGCAAAATACATTATATATGATATAGTGTTCTCGTTTCGTTCATTCAAACCCTCGATGATTGTTTTCCTTTGAGTGATCAATGGTCTTTTGCTTCTTGATCCGACATTAGTATGGTGAAGCAATGACGTGTTAATCAATCATACTGAATTAACAATCGAGATGTGTTTGACGGTCTGAAATTGGTGCATCAGGGTTAGTGACGGCACAAGGGTTGTGTTGTCAGAGAGTTATGCGATTGGGGTTTGACTGCACAAGAGTTGTGCGTTCTAAACACTTTTCCGAACAGTGTTAACCGATTAACGCGTATGGTTAACCGGTTAACGAGAAACTGAATACAGCCTTCTAAACATTTTTGGAACAGTGTTAACCGGTTAACGCATATGGTTAACCGGTTAACGGAATGCGAAATAAAATTTTTGAGATTTTCAAACAGTGTTAACCAGTTAACGCATTTGGTTAACCGGTTAACGCAAGGGGGAAAACAATTTTCCAAGACATTTTCAAACAGTGTTAACCGGTTAACGCGTATGGTTAATCGGTTAACGCAAGGCAGAAAAGAATTTTCAAAAAGTTTTCAAACAGTGTTAACCGGTTAACGCATATGGTTAATCGGTTAATGCAAGGAAAAATTCACCCGTTCGGCTAGAAAAAGTGCTTTGAAGTATCAAGTGTTGATACGAAAAACGACGTCAATTTTAAATGAATTGTTCATTAAAATTTTCGAGCAGGGGCGCTGCCCCTTCGACCCCGCAAGGGGCGCTGCCCGGGCAGCGGACCCCCGGCTAACTCTGCGTAGTGTGATCGGTCGTCGAAATTTAATTTGATTTTAATTAATTAAAGGAATTAATAATAATAATAAAGTGTTTATTATTGTCTTGTGGTGATCGGTTATGGCCTTAGTTTTCCTTTATTCTGCTTTGGATTTTTAAAATACGACCTGCGTGTCGTGCCTCTCTCTTAATCTCCCAAATGTAACTTCGTTTCTCATCTCATTCCCTCGTATGTAAAACGAGTTTCTTTCATGTAATGTAATGATATGAAGAAAGCAAAGAAGTCAGTGCCAAAGGAGGACAACCTTGAAGATCTTGCTTGGAGAAGCTTAGATCGTTGTAGGTTAGCTTAGGTTCTCTCATTGGCTTGGGAGAACAATTGCGCTAGGGGCCATAACTGTTTCATTTTGTTTGTATGCATGTTGATGCTTGTGAATGTATGTTGATGCATGTGAGAGACGGTTTATATGATAAACAAGCCGGTGAGATCAGAAAAATTGCAATTTCCTCAAAATAAATATTAAGTTTTAAGCTTTCCAAGTTTTAACACTCATCAAGACTAGTATCGAATAATGTAGGTTTCGCCTACGCGAGATGCATGTTCTATATTAGTAAGGTGCGATGGGATAATTGTAATATCCAACTGTTAAAACAATGGGTCAAACTTAACTAAACAAATTATAATAAGATTATATATATGTTTAGAAGCAAGAGTTGGGAATGATCCATACGATGGATTGGAATAAGGAGTTATTCACCCAACTGAAATTTTCGAGAGTTGTATGAGATGCAATTGGAAGGAGTTCCTACCTAAATAACCTAGTTTTGTGTAATCCGCCTACGCGGTCTTAGAACGAAGTGAAATATGGATCTCGACCCACTAGAAAATCTTCCAACGGGATTTTCCGAATCAAATGATGAGGGTCATTTATTTTGAGTAAAATAGTGGGAGCATATTTAATTAAAGGCCTAATTGAATATGTCAATGATACTTATATTTTCATTAATCCTTATGTAGATTACCATGACAGCAAACACCTCCTACAACATCCTGCGATCAATCCTTGATAAGGAAAAATTGTCTAGGACAAATTTCCTGGATTGGCACCGAAACTTGAGGATTGTCCTAAAACATGATAAAAAGTTGTATGTCTCTGAGACACCTGTTCCTGAAGAGGAACCTCCTAGTTCTGCACCTAAGGCAGAAAGAGATGCTTATAAGAAGCATGTCGATGATGCCAATGAAACTGCTTGTCTCATGCTAGCTACCATGAAATCAGAATTGCAAAAGCAACATGGGAACATGTCAGCGTTCGATATGATCGAACACCTGAAGTTGCTCTATCAAGAGCAAGCAACGCATGAGAGGTTTGAAGTTTCAAAAGCCCTTTTTCAAAGCAAGTTAGCTGAGGGAGCCCCTGTAGGTCCCCATGTACTTAAGATGATTGGGTATGTGGAAAACCTTGAGAGATTGGGTTTTCCCCTCGAAAAGGAACTTGCGACTGATTTGATCTTGCAATCGTTGCCAGATAGTTTCAGTCAATTTGTCCTAAATTTCAATATGATTGATATGGACAAATCTCTTCCTGAACTGCTCGCCATGTTAAGAACTGCCTAGCAGAATCTGAAGTCAAAAGGGAAGTCCATTATGATGATCGGAAATGGAAAGAGACAGAACAAAAGGCCCACTAAACAGAGTGATAAGGGGAAGGGCAAGGAAGTTTCCAATCCCAAATCCACTGCTGCTTCGAAGCCTAGTGGAGGCATAGCAAAAGAAGGCACCTGCTTCCATTGCGGTAAGACCGGACACTGGAAGAGGAACTGCCCAAAGTACCTGGAAGATAAGAAGAATGGAGTAGAGACTTCAACTTTAGGTAATTTTGTTATTAATTTATCTACTTCTGCATCATGGGTATTAGATACTTGATGCGGTTCTCACATTTGTACAAATGTGCAGGAACTAAAAAGGAGTAGAGATTGGGCAAAAGGTGAAGTCGACCTACGAGTTGGCTATGGAGTAAAGGTTGTTGCTTTAGCCGTAGGAACTTTTGTATTGACTTTACCTAGTGGTTTAATAATTCAGTTATAGAACTGTTATTATGTACCTGCAATTAGCAGGAATATTATTTCCATTGCTTGTTTGGACAAGTTTGGTTTTTCATTTATAAAGAACAATTGTTGCTCAATTTATTTGAATGATATATTCTATGCTACTGCACAAATGAACAATGGACTATATGTGCTTGATCTTGAAATTCCTATTAATAACATTAATACAAAAGGGTGAACCCTAACGAGTTAAAACAAACTAGGTAAGAATATTAAAACTCTTCGATCAGATCGAAGTGATGAGTATTTAATCCTAGAGTTTAATGACCATCTGAAAGAGTGTGGGATCCTATCCCAACTTACTCCTCCTGGAACATCCCAATGGAAGGGTGTATCTGAGAGAAGAAATCGAACCCTGTTGGACATGGTCCGATCCATGATGAGTCACACCAATCTTCCAAACTCCTTTTGAGGACATACACCATTGACATCAGCTTACACACTTAACCGTGTTCCATCCAAAAGGTTGAAAAGACACCATATGAGATATGGAGTGGTAAGAGACCACATATGTCTTACATGAAGATTTGGGGTTGCGAAGTTTATGTGAAACGACAAATTTCAACTACGCTTGAGCCCAAATCTGACAAATGCTTATTTGTGGGGTATCCTAAAGAAACAAGAGGATATTACCTCTACAATCCTTCGGAGGGCAAAGTGTTTGTCGCTCGAACTGGAGTTTTTCTAGAAAAGGATTTTAATTCCAAAGGAACCAGTGGGAGGAAAGTAGAGCTTGAAGAAATTCAAGAATCACAAAGCATCGATACACCTATGGAGGAATTAGAGCAGGAAACACAAGTAGTTGTGTAAGAGCAACCTGCTCAAATAGAACAAGACCAGCGTAGGTCAGGCAGGATACGTCACCTACCTGAGATATATGGATATCTGATCAAGGTGATGTATTACTCATGGATCAAGATGAGCCTGTGACCTACTCATGGAATCTTCGTTTTGATGAAACAGTAAAATTGTATGGATTCATCAAGAATGAAGATGAGACTTGTGTCTACAAGAAGGTTAGTGGGAGCATGATCGTATTCCTGGTATTATATGTAGATGACATATTACTCATTGGAATCGATATCCCTACCCTGCAACAAGTAAAGTCTTGGTTGGGGAAATGCTTTTCTATGAAGGACCTGGGTGAAGCAGCCTATCAGAATCTATAGAGATAGATCATGAAATGCTTGGCCTAAGTCAGAGTACATAGACAAAGTGCTGAGACGCTTTAATATGAATGATTCCAATCTGGTTATGTGTTTTGCTTAAATGGTGGCACTGTGAGCTTGAAAAGTTCAACGCAAGATGCAGTTGCTGATTCTACAATTGAGACCGAGTATATTGATGCCTTAAGTGCAGCAAAGGAAGCTGTTTGGATCAATAAACTTGGCATAGTCCCTAGCATTGTGGATCCCATTGGTCTCTATTATGATAACAATGGTGTTATCGCACAAGCTAAGGAGCCTAGATCTCACCAACGATCCAAACACATACTTAGACGTTGTGTGAAAATATGTAAAGTACCTACACTTGACAATGTTGCTAACCCACTGACAAAGCCTCTTGCTCAGCAGAAGCATGATGGCCATACTAGATCAATGGGCATACGGGGTATGCCTGATTGGCTCTAGTGCTAGTGGGAGATTGTTGGTGTAAGCCCTAGAGGCTAATACTTTTGGTACTTGTATCGAATTATTTAAAGGCATTTTCTTTATTATGGTTGATTAATAAAGTCCCTGGAATAGATAGTCCGTTTAATGTATTAAGTGTGACTTAATCATGAGAACATATTAAACATAAGGACACCATTCTTAAAGTATCCGTAGTCGAGCTTTAGTGTGAAATGGGATAACATTAAAGCATTAAGACTATTATGTTTGTAGACTGATGATCACATCTCATGGATCATGGATAAAGAGTTATCAAGTCTTAAACATAGGTATGAATATTAGGAGTAATATTTATACCGGATTGACCCGCTATGAGAATACTATATAGAAAGTTATGCAAAGTGTCATAAGTTATTCTCATGGTGATAATAATGTATACCACTCTTCGACCTGAAACCACTATGGATCCTAGATGTAGAGTCAAGTGCTTTGTTGCTGATCCAACGTTGTTCGTAACTGGATAACCATAAAGACAGTTGATGGGTACTCCACAAAGCATGCTGAGGGACATGAGTGTCCTAGACGGAATTTGCCCATCCTGCGTAACAGGATAAATGTCTATGGGCCCAATATTGAACTGGACAAGGATGACACGGTCTATACCTTGTGTTCAATATAGACATAACGGCAAAGGGGTAATTATACACATAATTATTATCACAGGAGGTTTTGTCAGATCACATGACATTTTCGTGACTTGGGTAGCAGTGATGTGTTGCTAGATACCGCTCACTGTTTATTATGTTAAATGCGTGATTTAATATAATTGCCAACACCGCGAAAACCGATAGGGTCACACACAAAGGACGGATTGATGAGAGATAGAGTAACTAAGGAACACCGTAAGGTACGGTGCACTTAAGTGGGAGACGAAATATGGTAAGGTACCAAATACTTAAGTGATTTTGGGCATATTATAAGATATGGGCCAAAATACACTTAAGTGGGCTTTTTAGCTTGAAGCCCACACAAGTGGTTCTATAAATAGAACCCCTTGGGTAGAAGCATTGTCACTCCAATCCACTTAGACAGAAATTCAAGTAGAGACTTGGAATTTTGTTTCCCTCTTTCTCTCACTCAAAGCCTTCATTCATAACAGCTAGCACTGCGATTGAAGGAATCCGTTCATGTGGACTGAGTAGAGACGTTGTCATTGTTCAACGTTCGTGATCGCCCCGTGGATCTGTATCGAAGGTCTTGATCATTATCAGAGATTTGCACCAAAGGTTTGAATCGCCACAAGAGGTAACGATTCTATCACTGATCATGCCCATTTGTAAGGATCACTAAATGGAGAAATTTATAAATTTCGCTGCACCTTGGATGGCAATTCTCCTACATGCTCCACAATCTCAGAATCTAAACCAGACATGTCTTGGTAGGACCAAGCAAACACATCTGAATACTCTCGGAGAAGATCAATCAACCCCTTCTTAACCTCTGGACATAGTTGAGACCCAATCTTGACTTCCTTCATATCATCCTCGGAACCCAAGTTGACTAACTCAATTTGCTCTTCGAATGGATGAATGGCTTTTCCCTTGTGCTCAAGTAGACGAGACAATTCATTAGACACTTCTTCATCACTTTCTTCCTCTGCCTCAAAACACAGGGAATTCAAAGTTTGGAGAAGGAGTATGATCATTGTATTCAAAGGGGTTTAGAAACCAACCTTCATAATGATTTGATATTTTGATTTTAGAGAAGTGAATTATGACCAAATATTATGTAGGTGGACAATTATTATTATTCACTTATGTTTTTTGTGATTACCATTTTCAGAATAGAAAAAAAGTAAAAATAAAACATCATAGATGTGGATGAATAGAATTGCATTTTATTGATGATTAATTTGAAAAATGCCCAACAATGTTCACTTCTCCCTTAGGCATAGGAGAAGTATTTTGAAAAACAATAAAAGCAATTACTTATAGCGATGCATAATAACAGGAACATCGACAACGGTCCAATTATTGCAAGCTTTTCCACGAGTCACAAAATTGGTGCAGCCTTCATCTTCATCCCCCTCGATCACGACAGCTAAGTGTTGTTTATTACCATGAATGAACCCTCCGCTATAGAAATTAGGTTGCACATCTTCAGCCTTAATCACAGACGTCCCTTGTTGGAATCCCAAACCAGCTTTGCTCTTGTTCTCGGCGACCTCCACCATCCGTCCCCACTGATCAGAATTACCATCTTCAATAACTTTCTGCGCGTCTTTGAAAGAGGACATAGGTGCCCCAACCCTTTTTTCTTTAGCAATAGATAGAGCTTGGAACGGAGTTCCAACCTCATCCTCATCTTCCACGTACGAAAAAGACAACATGTGACTCACCAACAGAGCCTTCACTCCACCGATGATAACAAGCTTACCATTCTTTATAAACTTTAACTTCTGGTGCAGAGTTAATGTAACAGCTCCAGCTTCGTGTATCCATGGCCTTCCCAACAAGTAGCTATAGGCTGGGTGGATACCATTACTTGGAAAGTAATTTGGAAATCACTCGGACCTATCTTCATCGGAAGGTCCACCTCTCATATAACAGATTTACGAGAACCATCAAAAGCTTTGACGATCACGCCACTGTATCTCATCGGAGCTCCTTGATACGATAATTTGGAAAGAGTTGACTTGGGGAGTACATTCAGAGAAGAACCAGTATCAACCAATACATTTGACAACGAGTCCTCCTTGCAGTTCATTGATATATGCAATGCTAAGTTGTGATTTCTACCTTCCTCGGGAATTTCTTCATCACAAAAGCTCAAGTTGTTGTAGGAAATGATGTTAGCCACAATATGGTCAAAATGATCTACTGTCACATCATGCTCTACAAAAGCTTGTTCCAATACTCTTTGAAATGCTTCTTTGTGTGCTTCAGAGTTAATGAGTAGTGACATCACTGAAATTTTGGAAGGAGTTTGGAGCAGTTGCTCCACCATATTAAATTCGTTCTTCTTGATTAAACGGATTACCTCATCATCATCATTAGGCTTCAAACTGATGGATTCACCAGACTGACATCTTGGAGCACTAACTGAATCTACTACAGGCATATCAACCTTCTTACTTACAGATACATCATCTACACTCTTTGGGAACACAGGCCCAAAAACACGACCACTACGGGTCACCTTTCATCACATCAGCAATGCTCACAACAGAATTGGTTGTACGCAACGGGACCTCTTGACCATTCTCTAACATAGTAGCATTATACTGATATGGATTAGCTCTATCGAATGCGTATGGTACTGGACCCGCTAACCATATTACCAATGGCGATACCAATCTATTGTTGGCACTGTTGTTGCTGCTGCTATCAAACTGGATCACCACCCTTTTGGGTGTCTTGAACACTGGAACTATTACATTGACATCATCTATATCCCTAGACTGTTGAATCTGGATTACATTCTCATCCATCAACCTCTGGATATCTCTCTTGACAATTGAACACCCATGGGGGCTCACACTGCAGACTGTACAACTGGCGTGATCATGCTCACAATCACTAACAGTACACAGGGTTTCATGCATCTCAAACAACAATCGAAGAATTTGTCGCACATCAAACACCCGAAACTCCCTGGACATCCATCTACCATGTTGATAGAGGAATTACCATGAGCAGGCGATGGGTTAGCTTTCATATTTAGCGCACAGTTCTCAAAGGACACCATCCCACTCTTCACTAGCTTTTGGACCTCATACTTCAACGGGTAGCAATTCCCAATATCATGGCCAGGAGCCCCTTGATGAAAGGCACAATGAAGCTCTGGCTTATACCACCATGGAAGTGGTTTTGGGATTTGTGGCGGATTTCTCGGTTGGAGAAGGTTCTTGAGAACCAAAGATGGATACAATTCAGTATAAGTCATAGGAATAGGGTCGAAAGAGACCTTCTTCCTCTCAAAGTTTTTTTGTTGTTAATGATTATTGTTGTAGTTGTTGTTGTAGTTGTTTGTTCTTTGATGTGGCTGTTATTGACGTTGTTGTTGAACTGGCATTGATTGATTGTTGGAAAATACTTGAATAACAGATGATACTTGATAATGGTGTTGACGGGGTTGGGGACTTCTTCTGACGTGAGGCCTCCTCTGCCTTCCAACTGATACTGCATTGGTTTCAGCTTCCTTCTTCTTAGCGAAATTGTTACCATACCTCTTGCTTGATGGTGCATCTTCTTTAGACAACCGTCCCTCACAGACACCTTCTTCTAATCTCATCCTCATGTTTACCAATTCAGTAAAGTCACTGGGGGCACTAGCAATCATTCGCTCATAGTAAAATATGCTCAGGGTCTTGAGGAAGATCTTGGTCATCTCCTTTTCTTCCAATGGAGGGGTAACTGAGCGGCTAGCTCTCTCCATCTCTGGGCATATTATTTGAACGTCTCCTTGTCCTTCTGACACATTGACCGAAGCTGGTCCCTATCAGGCGCCATATCCACATTATACTTGTACTATTTCACAAATGCTTCACCCAAATCATTGAACGTGCAGATACCCGCACTATTCAAGCCAATGTACCACCTCAGAGCGGCACTAGTCAAACTATCTTGAAAGTAATGAATGAATAACTGATCATTATCAGTTTGCGTCGACATATTTCTAGCATACCTGACGAGATGATTGAGCGGACAGGTATTCCCCTTATACTTTTCAAAGTCATTGACTTTGAACTTCATCGGGATCTTAACATTGGGAACCAAGCAAAGTTCCACAACACTCTTACCAAATAAATCATTTCCCCTCAAGGTCTTCAACTCCTTTCGCAGCTTAAGGAACTGGTCTTTCATTTCATCCATCTTCTCATAAATATCCGGACCCTCAGACCACTCGAAATAGTAGATGGTGTCTTCAACACAAGGCAGCGTGTGAACAATCAGAGGAGGAATAGACATGATCGGGATAGATACCGGCATGGAAGCAAAAGTAGGCCCAAAACCTTCAGGCACAAAGTTGGGCGGCATTCCCCACGGGAATCCGGAAGGCATGGCAGGAGCGAACTAAGTGGCAGGTACGACTTAAGTAATAACCTCTGATATCACAGTCCTCTAAGGAAGAGGAGTTGCAAGCGTTGGAGAAGATTGACTATGAGCAGCTAACACAGACTCCATCATGGAAATCAGGCGGGTGATCTCGTCCTTCAGTTCTATGCTCTCTTTCTCTAAGTGTTCCATGATTCTCAGGTGATTGGCGTGGGTATTGTATCGATGAGTCAGCTTGGCTAAAGCACAGAACAATAACCAATGAGACATCTGGCGGAAGAAAAAAGACCTGTTATGCAAATGATGCATGAAATGCAATGCTTTGATTGTTTTTACTTTCAAGGAACATGTTATTTTATTTGCAAATAAATAATAATAACAACTGCAATAATTTTGATTGGCCATAAAAAATCTCTTTTATTTATATAATTTGAAGGATTACACTAAGTACAATTTCAGAAACCAAAATACAAATACAAGAGAAGAGGAAAGTAATCATCCTAAGGATCCCCAAAAACGGTAATACACGATCTGGCTGTAGGCGCGTACTTCCTTTGGATGCGTCGGATCTCGGACTCAAAAGAAGTCTTCATCTGAGCCTTGTCGAGGACAAGCTGATCAACAATCTTCTTCCAAGCACCGGAAGGCTGAGGCATGCTAGAGGAAGATGAAACCTATGGCTCTCTCTGTCTCTTCACTGCTCGGTCTTCAAGAAGCTCAATAAGTGCATCTTTGTCCTTAGACTCAAGCTGTAACTCCTCATGCTTTCTGCTCAAAGCATGGAATCGCTCTTCCCACATATCCTTCTCTTGCTTCATCTTGGCGAGTGCTTCTTCCAACTCCTGTACATCTTGGTTAGGGATACTTAATGGCTCAACCACAAACATAGACATAGGTCTCTCACATGCAAAAGCCATCTTCAACTCTAAAGCTCTCTTCTTCACCCAATTAGTGTAAGCTTCCAAAGCTACACATTTGCACAGACCAAGCTCGGATCTACCTTTCCTATGCACGTTATGCCAAGCATGCACCATCTTCTGCTTCAAATGTTGGGGAACTTTACCCTCTTGATAGAAAAGACCTTCTAACTGAGTCTTATCAGGTTTGTCTCTCAAGGGGAACCCAAGTAGACGACGAGCCAAAGCAGGGTTGTAGTTGATTCCTCCTTGTGTACCAATGTGAGGCACATTAGATAATTCACCACAACAATCAATAATCTCCAAGCTACTCAATGAAGAATCATACCAAACTATATCATCATTAGTGAGAGACATCAGTCTCTGAGACCACCGTAGACATTGTTTGTTCTGCCCAAAAGCAGGCATCTGAGGCAAGTGCGAAATAAACCACTTGTACAGAAGAGGAACACAACATAACAATAGTTCCACCACTTTTAGAATTCCTTAGATGCAAAAAGAAATACATATCACCCAACAAAGTAGGCATAGGATTTCCAATCAAGAAGATTCTAATGGCGTTAACATCAACAAAACCATCAATGTTAGGGAGCAAAGCCAACCCATAGATGAGAAACACAAAGATAGCTTCAAAAGCATCCACACTACCGGCTTGGGCAAAGGCAGTAGCTTCCTTGATGAGGAACTCATAAGTCAATCCAAACATTCTCCTTTCTTCACCCAATGAGCCTCAATCTCAGACATTCTCCTTTCCTTGAAGCTATTTTTGGTGTGATGAATGTTATGATGTGCATGAATGCATGAATGCAATAATCACATGTAAGGGATCACACACAAGGCAAACAAACAAATGTCAAGGGATGAACCAAGTCATTGTCAAGATCAATCATCCATTTTGGTGGATTATGGTTTTCACCTTATCAACACCCAAATTCCATTGATATTGACAAGACTTGATTGGATCAACCAAGAATCAAGGGTTTATTGTGAGTCACGAGCATGAAGTCAGGTTAAGAACCATCCCAAAGGAGTGTACTAAGGATAAAACCTATAGATCAGGTTCTAAAAAAGTTCCCAGAGTCTTAATTCCATCTATCGGATATTACAGGTTAGGATGACTGACTCATCAACCCATAATATTCTCAAGAGAAACTCGTCTAAGTATAGTATCGCGTAACAACTATTATTAAGTCTACAATTGAACAGTCTCCGAACTACGTCCTAAATAGGACAAGATGGGTTTAATGTTCTACGGTCCTCAGCTTCTCAAACCCCAAATCAGAGAAAGTAATGCCTAACCACAAATAACTTGTGTGACATCAATATCTTCAAAAGGATCTCCAATGAGTAGATGGGTCTCAAGCCAACATGTTAAGGACTACTCCATACAAATCGAAGATGACTACACCATTTTCCTATCTTAATTGCACTCAAGTTCGGGTTAGAACTTATCTCACCACTTAGAGATCACCAAGCACAACAAGCAGATTATATCATACAAACAAATATACATACATCAAATATACAATTATGTACACACAAAAAGTAGGTTAAACCCACTAGAGACTACTCCCTAGTGGAGTCGCCACTTAATTTTCTGTAGCGGTAAATTCATGACCATTAAGTTATGGATAAACTTAACGTCAATTAAACCAGAGTCGCCACTGTGCTTTTATTATTTCCAAGGGAAAAGGGAAAAGTACGAACAAAACCCATAGATAAGAAGTTTTCAAATCAAAACTAATAATATGCCAGAGATTACATGTAAGGGGGTTGGTTACACAGAGGGAAGATGTTAGCATCCAAAGTGTCCTAGGTACTCCTAGGGAGCCCTTTTTTGTGTGTACATGTGTTTTGGTATAAAATGATGTTTGCAATAAATAGAGTGTGGGGATGAACAAAGAATTCATTAATTATATCTTTGTGTTTGACAAGACCTTCAGACTTGTGCCTACGTACCAACATAAAATGAGGGATCAAAACCTCGTAGTTCGTGGTAACAATTTCAAAATGGATGAGTTACTTTTAACAAAAGTTTAAGTTTAACAAAGACACAAGAGGCCTAAAAAGGTTTGAATGAGTCTTGGTTCTTTTTGTCTTTTAAAGTTTTAAGTCATGTATAGTTAAGTTCATTTACAAATTGGATTAATCATCCAAGCTTTGAAAATACAATGGCATAAGGCCAAATTTCTAATTTGCAATAAAGTATAAGTTTAGAAAACAAAAGAAAAGAAGATTTTTTTAAAAGGATGGAGAGTTTTGAATCTAAAGAAGGTGGGAGGAGATGGAGACTAATCCTAAGCAAACATTAAAAGTTAAGAGTTGAAAAGATCTGACCAATGGGATGCAATCCAATAGACAAGAATATCATACAAAAACCCAATTTCCCTTGGACTTTAGAATCACGCAATATCAATACACAAATGGCAAGGTGAAGAACAAGGCATCAAGTAAAGATAGTGACATCCAAGCTTAACAACTCCGTGATTTTTTTTATAATCTCCCATGTATCAGATGACATACTCCTTGAATGGTTCAGAGATAGGCATTAGACATAGGTTCAAAGTAACAACTTCATGTAGCAGCTGAACTCAAAAGGGATCTCAATACTTGCATCATATGAAAGTTCAATTCCTAATGACTGGCTTCAGAAAAGTTGGTATTAGCCAAGTCCTTTTGCATAGGGAGTGTTGCCTAATTCTAAGTCCAATATCTCAGATCAAATCCAACAACCCACACAAATATTTTTTAGGGTTTTTGTTGTCATTATGTACATTAAGGTCAAAATACCACAAACACAAACAAAATACACAAACAAGTATATACAATCATAATATAATCACAAGATATGGCTCAAATGAGCAAAGTGAAAATGGCATTAAAGTAAACAAGTTAAATGGTATGAATAATGGAAAATGAATAAAGACTTGAATTTAAAATGCAAAAGGTAAATGACTTGAAATTAAAAGTTAGTCAAATGTTAGTTGATTAGAAGTTAGTATTGCTTTTGCTTTTCAATTGTTTAAGTCATTCTTTGGAGAACACTCAACCCACTATTCACAAGCATGAATCCTTGAACCAAGACATCTTCCAAAGGAAGGAAAAAAGGCCAAGTTTCCACACAATACCATGAAAGGGGGGATACTTACAATCTCACTTACTAGAATATTATGCCTTTTGTGTCAAAATTTAGTGTTATATTAAGCAATTGTAATTGGACTTATGTAGAAGTCACAACTATTGGAGGTCGGGCAATAAAATTTTTAGTGTTAATACATATTAGAGATATGGTATTATGAACCATACTCCTAAAACATACCACACTTAAAAGAAAATGGAAAAAGGGTGGACCTAATCTCATCAATACTTATGTTGATTTTGCAATCAACTAGTCTTAGGATATAGAGATATCATAGGTCAATGAAATGGATAGGGATAGAATGAGATTCAGATGAAGAGGGGCGGGGAATGATATCAACACAAATTGGTCAAAGGAGGACTTTTATCAAATTAAAATCACTCATTCATTTTGGGAGATGAAATGTATATTTCATTAATCCCCTAAATCCAATAATTTTAGACCAACAAAGTCAAATCAACCTCGACCAAGCCCCAACAACAAAAGTCAAACTCAACAAGTCAATAAAAATAGCTCAACATAATTTATTTGCAATTAAACAAATAAAAATCAATTAAAAATACATTAAATTAAATTATGGTTGGTCAAAATCCTAAAACCCCTTCAAAACACCAAATAAATGGCCAAGAGATTTATTATAGGTCAAACAAGGTCAAAGGACCTTGGAGAAACAATTTCATTATTTTTGGAAACTTAAAAGTATTTTAAAACAATTAAAAATATGTACAAAAACACTTAAATCATGAAATATATAATATTCATCCAAAAAATAATTTTATTTCATAAAATGAAAGAGAAAAACATTTGAGAGTTTTTGGTGAAAGTCCCATATTTTTTGGATCAATATTAAAATTAATATGAATTAATGAAAATAAGTCAATTAAAATAAAAATCGGAAAATGCAAAAATACGTGGACCACTTAATCTCCCTCATTAATTGAGGTGGCAGATCAAGTGGATCAGAGTGCGCGTTCCGAGATGTTCCTTAGTTAATGTGCCACACGCGTGGTAATCAATTTGGACGCTCAAGATTAAAACAGAATAGAAGGATCCTGTAGTCTAGAGACATGCCAACACATCGTCGGAGCTAGAGCTCCGGCCTTCTTCTCCGGCGTAACTCACCGGACTGGTCCACCCTCAACCATCACCAAAATGAAAAAGGAGAACATGAATTTAAAGTTAAAATGCTCAGGAGCCCGAATCTGGCCTCAACTTCACCTAACTCCAAGTATATTGAAAGATGCAGAGAGTTGAATTTTAAGGATCATGATCTGAGTTGCTTCGATTTAACCTCAAAGAAACTTAATCTTATTGCCTACATTGGTAAGACTTCAAACAAAAAAAAATTATCAAGAATAGTGGAGAGTTGAGTGAGAATCAAAGAGATAGAAAATTCAGAAATTCACCTTCACTACAGGTTCAGATGGACATGATCTTGCTCTCAATTATGCTTGGCCTTGCTCTGGATGCTTGATGGAGTGGAAATGGATCAAGAAAGAAGCATGACTCTTGGAGTTTTGAATCTAAAAACAGTGGGAGATTCAAACTCGATTTTTGACGAAAATCCTCAAGGTTATCCTTTGAATATGGAGGTTTAGGGTTGTAGCTTCAATGCTGGGGCGCAAGGGTCCTCAATTCTGATCATAGACACTTCTATTTATAGCCAAAGCCTTTGATATTTGCACATTTCTTTCAAAATTTCAAAAATAGCAAAATGCCTTGCATGGATGAATGGGCGTATGATAGGCCCATGTAATGATGCATTCAAGTCCAAAATCATGTGCAAGCAATGCTGAAGTCGTGTTAACAAGCCATGCATTCGTGTGTCAAAATTGGAAGTTCAAATATGCCAAATGGTCATCCAACTTTAATCCATTCGCAATTCACTCATACTTTGTCCAAATGGGATGAATTTGGACTTTTTGGAAAGGTTAGATGAGGAAGAACATATTTCATGTTGAACACCTTTCCATTTGAAGCTTGTATCATTATGAATTTTTAGGTGGAAGTTTGGAAAATCAAACATATCAAAAAAAATTCTAAGTTCCAAGCCATATGTTCACTTCTTCCACCATGAATAACTTTTTCTATGGGCTTCAAATGAGAAAAGTTACTTTCATTAAAGTTGTAGCTATCTCAAAGTCCTTAAATTTGGTCATATATTGGACCTCATTTGTAGTTAGCATGAAGGAGTTATACATTTTAGAAGTTGAGGAAAACCACTTGTCCAATGGTATTGGCCCAAAATGACCTATAATGTCTCCTTATATCACATGCATCTAAAAGTTGAATTTTCTCTTACTCCAAACATAAAAGTTGAAGTAGACGTATTGAATTTTATCATGCAATTTGAATAGCTTTCATCTCATATAAATTGAGCATGTTATGTCTTGGGAAGTTGACCTCCAAATTAGGGTTTAAACAAAATGACCTATAATCTTTCACCATAAATAATGACTTTGCAAGCAAAACTAGCTCTAGACCTCAACATGAAAGTTATTTGGAATGTAGTTTAGAGTAACGTTTCTATTGGAATCATTTTAATATGACGACAATTGTAGGAGATAGGGTCTAGGGAACCCCTGTTTTGATCAGTTGAATTCCTCTGGTCAACCACCATGAACCAACTTGCTAGCTTGACATTCTCTTGTCTTTTGGGACTCATGGAGGATCATATATTCATAATATGATGAAATATGAATCATCCCTCGAAGTATTTGGTCAATTGGTGAAGAAGCTTGTTGAAGAAGTTACACAAGATACCTAGATGAATTAGGGTTTCCAAGGCAAACCAACTCCAAACTCTTGATGATTTCTTCATCAAAATAACATGCGAAGATAATGGGGATTAATATATGATACTTATAGCCATAGTAAACCAATTCTTGATTGAGCTCCTTGCAATGAGGGTCTTAAACCCTAGATGTGAGCTTGATAGAGCATAGGTGAGCATGTGCACTACCTACAAAATAGTTAAACTAAACAATCACATATTTTTGGTATTTTGTTTAGTAAATAAAGAAAAATGAAGTATGATACAATCAAATGTGCTTGGTGATCTTTCCCAATGAATGAGGGGTAAGGGGGATGCCAAGGTGTGATCCCATTGCTAATGCATATGATGAGAATAGCATGAGGGACCTTAGGGTCAAAATTGGGGTCTTACAAATTGCATCCGGCTGGTCCTGATCTTTGAAGTAGTTTTTTGAGCAGTCATTTGGCTCTAATTTATAATTCTTAACCAAAGACAAGCACCGTGGATTTTGAAGTTGGTAGGGAAAGTAGTGATCATTGTATTCAATGTAGCCCTTTTATAGGTAAATTACCATTTTAAAACTTTGTAAAGATCCATGGAGTCCCTCCATTTGCGGACTACCATTCTATTAAATAAAGTTCAGCTTTTATCCAATTACTTCTATTCTTATTTATTTCTGTTTTAAAATTGAATTTTATGATGATAATTTTGAAATAAATAAATCAATGAATAATCATTTTTCTTAAAATAATAAGGCAGTTACTTTAAGAATAATTAATTCCAAAAAGGAACATTAATAGCAATATCAAGGAAGGTGAATCTTGATGTGTGAAGCATTGTTGGTCTCCCCGAGCAGTGGTTTGGTGACTTTATCCTCCCCAGCAGTTCGTCATTCATCCCTAGAATGGTTGATGAGTTGCTCCCCAAGAAATCTATCATCCCCAGATGAGCTGATGATTCATCCCCTTTGCAGTTCATCTTTCCCCAACTGAGGCATTAATGTTTTTGCATTCCCCAGTTTGTGACTTGATGAATGAACCCTGGATTATCTTAGAACATTTATTTGGTATCTAGATCCTCAATATTTATTTGATTGTTGCATAGCCATGGCCGTTTCTCCCCTGCGGAGTCTTGATCCGGTTGATATTTTGGTGCCTTGGAATTGGTTTATTTTCTCCAAGAAGATTCTGATGACTATTGTTTTCCTTTTAAGGAAGTTTTTACTGATCATTATATCCTCGTGTGGCCTTTGATGTATCCTGGAAGATTGATGTATCCCAGGTGAAGCTCTACAGAGTTGTCTGGATGGAATCCCCAATAGAGTGTTCGGTTCTCCTCACTCAGAGTTTTATCTTTTGTTGTGACTTGAGACCCCAACTGATTTCCATTGTTATGATATAAGTTCTTCCCCTAGCCTTTCTTGGTTCTGGGAGATAATGATTGTGTCCCCTGCAAGTTTGTCTCCCATTTGGTATGGTGTTAACTTAAAATTCCCTACAGCGTTGACTTGTTAGGATCCTCAACAGATCCCTCTTTATCCCTAGCATGATTGGTTGGATGCATGTTCTCCATGTCTTTCCCCAGCCAGAGTTGAATTTATTCTGAGCTAGATGATTTATTTTCATCTCTAGCAGGTTCTCCAGTTGGTGTTTCCATCTTGTTGAGATTAACTGAGTATCTAGTTGTGATGACTCATATCTTCATTGTTTGTATCCTTTGTGCTTGTTTGTCAGCATAATCATATACATACTCATGCATATTCTTGCATAAAGCACAACATCAGATATTTCATTATGCATTTTTACCATATTGATCTTTTTTCTGATCCCCTACTTTTATGATATTGTTTCCCCCATGCAGATTTGGTGTGTCTGTCCTCCTTCAATTGTAGAGTGTCATCCCCTCAAGTAGAAAGAGCTTATCATTTCTCATTCCCCACTAAGTTATATCCTCGTGGATGATTATTATTTTAATTTCTTTCCTAGTTATTCACCTGGATGGAACCAATCCCCCTGAGTTATATCCTCATTGGGTTAAGTCTTGTTTTATCGCTTCTTTCTAGTTCTTACCTAGATAAACCTTTTGGTCCTCGAGAGTTTATTACCTAGTAAATGGTAATATTCTTCTTGTTAATGAGTACTGTACCTGTATTAATTTACCCAGTAACCAGGAAAAGGTGATTTACTTCTTTGTTTTTCTCCAGTGGAGTCGTTTTCACGTTTCCCCAACAAGTCTATACTTGATATGTTCATCCTAACCGATGATGGATATTCTTCCTGTCTGGGTTCCCTATTATTCCCTAGAGAGTTTATCCTTGATATGTTCATCTTAACCGATGACAAATATTCTTCCTCTTGGGTATTCTACCTAGTAACCGGTAGTTGTAAACCCCATTTCCCGTGCTAAGTCTATCCTTGATATGTTTACCCTAACCGGTGATGAATATTCTCTCTTTGGTATTATACCCAGTGAAAAGATAGTTGTAATTCCTATTCTCCCCAGAAGAGTTCATCCTTAATATGTTCACTTTAACCGGTGACAAATTTTCTCTTTCTTTGGTATTCCACTCAGTGACCGGTAGTTGTAATTCCTATTTTTCCTTGACAGTCTATTGTAAGACCCCAATTTTGACCCTAAGATCCCTCATGCAATTTCATCATAAGCATTAGCATTGGGATCATACCTTGGCATCGTCCTTACCCCTCTTTCATAGGGTTTGTTTTGGGAGAGATCACCAAGCACTTTGTGGTTATATCATACTTGTATTTTATCATTTTACTAACCAAAATACCAAAAATATGTCTTTGTAGTTGCCTAACTCTTTTGTAGGAAGGGCATGATCTCATTGATTCATCAAGTATACATCTAGGGTTTGAGACCCTCATGAACAAAGAGAACAACCATGGATTGATAAAAGAATGGTTATGAGCATCATATATAAGTCCCAATGATCTCTAAATGTGATATTGATCAAGTTTTCTTCAAGAGTTTGAGGGTGATTTGCCTTGGAAACCCTAGTTTGACTGGGTATCTTGAGTAACTTCTCCAACAAGCTATCTCACCAATTGATAAAATTTCTCAAGGGACACTTAAAAATTCATCCTCTTATGCATATATGATCTACCATGAGCCAAGAACTTCAATAGAATTGGAAATTAGAAAGTTTGTTGATGGTGGTTGGCCAGATGGATTGATCTGAACAAAACTGGGTCTCCCTAGACCCTATCTCCTACAATTTTCACCATATGAAAATGATTCCAAGTGAAAACTTACTCTACATGACATTTAAAACAACTTTCATGTTTATACCTAGATCTAGTTTTTCTTGGAAAATCATTTTCTATGTTGAAACATTATAGGTCATTTTGTGTAAACCCTAATTTGAAAGTCAACTTCCCAAGGCCATAACTTGCTTAATTGTTATGAGATGAAAGATATCAAAGTTGCAAAATCAAATTCAATGTGCCTACTTCAACTTTTAAGTTTGGAGTGAGAGCAAATTCAACTTTTTTGAGCATGTGATATGAGGCTACGTTATAGGTCACTTTTGACCTATACCATTGATCAAGTGATTTTTCCAAACTTCAAAAATGCATAACTCTATCATTTCAAATCCATATGACATGACATTGGCGACCCTTTTAAGGATCTTTGAGAGATATACAACTTTGATGAAGACACTTTTCGCATTTGAAGCTCCTATAAAAAGTTAAGCAAGGTGGAATATTGAGACATATGGCTTGACACTTAGAAAAATTTTGATATGTCAAATTTTTCCAAACTTCCACCTCAAATTTCTCCAAGTTCCAAGCTCCAAATGAAAAAGTGTTGAACATGAAAGTTGTTCGTCTTGATCTCACCTTTCGAAAGAGCTCAAATTCATTCATTTTGGACATGAAATGCATAGGATGCGCATGGCTTAAACAGGCTGATATCATTTGGCATGGATCAAGCTTTAGACATCAATGTGCATTTGCCTTGCAATCAAAGCTGACTTCAACACATCTGATATGCAATTTTAGACCTCTAGCAATCATTTCGTGGGCCTATGCATGCCCATGCACACTTGCATCATCATTTTCCAAAATTGGAAAGTGAAAGAGAGTGTGCAATTATCAACCAATTTAGCTATAAATAGAGCTTCAATTGCTCAGAATTTGAGACACATTGGCGCCAGCTTTGATCCCCCATTGAAAACCCTCACTTCTCAAAGGATAAACCTGATAAATTCGTTTGAATTTGAGCTTGAATCTCCACTATTTTGGAATTCAATTCTCAAGGAATCCATTGTTTCTAAACCATTCAATCCTTCTCCTGCAAGCAAGTGGAGTGAGTCCAAGCACAAGCAAGATCAAGATCCCTCGAATCCAGACCTTCATTGAAGGTATTTTCCAGAAATTTTAAACTCTTCGATTCTCTTAAATTCTTGCTCAACTCTATTGATTCTTTGGTTGTCTGAAGTCCTACCAATGTAGGAAAGAAGACTGAGTTTCTTTGAGGTCAAATCGAAGTAACTCAGTTCATGTACCTCAAATTTCAATTCCACATATCTCTCAATGTACTTGGAATTGGAATGAATGAAGGTCAGATTCGAGCTCAGTGCCATTTTTTCTTTAAGATCATGTCCTTATTTTTCTTTATGGTGATGGTTCATGGTGGACCAGTCCGGTGAGGTCCACCAGAGAAGATGACCGAAGCTCTGGCTCCGACGATGACTTGGCAAGGCTGAGAACCATAGGATCCATATGTTTTGTTTTAATCTCGTGCATTGGTTTTAAATAACCATTTGCCACGCGCTGACTACGGAACATGGTGGAATACGCGCTAGGGACCATCAGATCTGCCACCTCAATTAATTAGGGAGATCTGACGGTCCACGTATTTTTGATTTTTTGAATTTTTGTTTTAATTGCATTTTTTCAATAATTCATATTAAATTCAATATTGATCCAAAAAATATGGGACTTTCACCAAAAAAACTCAAATATTTTTCTCTTTCATATTCTGAATTAAAATTATTTTTTGGATCATTTTAATATTTTTCATGAATTAATTGATTTTTCATTTGTTTTTAATTGTTTAAAAATATTTTTAAATATCCAAAAATGATGAAATTTTTTCTCCAAGGTCCTTTGACCTTGTTTGACCTATGATAAATCTCATGGCCATTTCTTTGGTGTTTTGATGAGATTTTAGGAATTGGACAAAACATATTTGATTTAAATGCACTATTTTATTATTTTTAATTGAATAAATGCCATTTAAATTGTGTTGACCATTTGTATTGACTTGTTTAAGTTTGCTATTTGTTGTTGGCCCTTGGTCAAGGTTGATTTGACTTTGTTAAGTTAATATCATTGGATTTAGGGGATTGATGGAATGTACATTCCATCTCCCAAAATGAATGAATGATATTAATTTGGCAAAAGTCCTCCTTTGACCAATTTGTGATTTCATTCATCCCCTTTGTAGCGGTGTATTCGTCACCATCGGAAATATTGATTAGATCCGAGGTAAATCATACAAGATAGAGTCGCCACCGCACTTCTATTTATCCAAAGGAATGGCTAGAAAGCGAACAAAAGCCTAAGAAGTTTTGCAAAGAAAACTAATAAAAGGTCAGAGATCTGGGTAAGGGGGTAATTATGTTGTGGGAAGGTGTTAGGCACCCACAACATCCTAGGTACTCCTAGGGAACCTCTTTTCATAACTGTTGTATTATTATTTGTTTATGAAATAATTTTGTGCAAACATTGATTGAAGAGATGAGAAAAGAATGTACAAGTTTATTTACATTTTTGTGTTTGGATGGATGAATCCATTGCCTACATACCTTTTCATGAAAGATAAGGATCAAAACGCCGTAGTTCGGCTAAAAGATTTCCAAAAAGTGAGTGGGTTGATTTTAAACAAAAGCCTTAAGGTCTTTCATTATCAAAGGGAGAAAACTCAACTTGAACCAACAATCCACCATGTGAGAACAGCTTCAACATGCTAGTGAGGGGTTAACCCTATAATAAGCATGGAAGTCTTACAATTCAATCACTAAGGATGCGGTGAGATTTATACCAACCGCTAAGATAATTCAGATCTATGGCTAATGTATGAAAACTTGATTAAGGAGTGGACAAGGCCACAAAAGCAATTGAGTGAGTGAAATTAATCAATTAGAAGTATTCACAAAGATAGTCAAAGTTGGAATTAGAGTTCAATTCAGAAGAAGTATTATGAAAATGAAGTTTGATAATCAAAGGCATAAGGCCTAGGTTTCTAATTTTGAAAACAAGTGAAAATGTTTGTACAAAAAGTTTTCTGGTTTGGGTTAAAGATGAAAAACAAGGTTCAGGGTTAAGCACAAAAGGGTGGTGGATAAGGGACAAAGCCACAAGCAGGATTGCTTTCTCAAAATCATAGAAATGATTCAAGTAAGTTCCTTTGGAATTAGGCAACACAAAGTAATAAGCAAATAAGCAAGGGTCTCAAAAGAGCAACAAAACTGGAAATGCATTGCCAATAAATGGTCTTACATCCAACCCCGAAAAGAGATGGGAAAGGGAGTGCCAATAAATGGTCTTACGTCCAACTCCACAAAGCAACATGGGAAACAGATAGCCAATCAATGGTCTTACATCTAACTCCACAAAAAAACAAACACAAGAAACAGATAGCCAATCAATGGTCTTACACCTGACTCCACAAAACAAAACAGAATAGGAAACAGATAGCCAATCAATGGTCTTACATCTAACTCCACAAAACACAACAGGAAAGGAAATGGAGTGCCAATAAATGGTCTTATATCCAGCTCCCTGTAACACCCCAAAATTTGCCCTCCTCACTCATGCATTCATTTAGTATTTCATATTGCATTTCATCATGTCAATCAGAATTAGATCCAAGAAACTTTAAAAAAAATATTTAAAAAAAAACTAAAACTAAAACGAAAAATTAAAAAAAAAACATAATTTTTTACAAAAAATAAATAAATAAATAAATAAAAATAATAATAAAAAAATAAATAAAATATAATAGAAAAACTTGTACTTGGACCTCTCTCATTTGAGCCCACAAAGCCATGAAAATCAGGTTATAAAAGAGGGAGATCAGACAGAAAAAGGAAGAGAAGCAAAATACTCTGAGGTTTCCTTGGAACAAAACCCTGGATAAAACCTGGAGAAAAACCTGACAGAGAACTCAGAGCAACCCCCAGGCAGCTCTGAAAAATTCAATCTGACTCACACACTTTCATCTCACGCAAACCCTAACATTGCCTTGCAAACCCAGCCGTGCCATTTGATTTCAACCAGTCTCTCCCATCAGTTTTTGTGAGGGCTCACAGACTCTTGCAGAGATGGTTTGCGTGGTTTTCCCACTTTATTTGTGGGATACCCCCTGGAGGTTCATTCCGATTACCTGTACTGACTCACCTTTCTTTGATGGCATCAGCTTGGGAGATCCCTGGGTTTCTTACTCTTTTAATTGCTGTTACTTCGGATCTTTATCCGTGTGGTACTTTTACCTTTTTTCCGCATTTTATCGCTTTCTTAGCTGGAAGACCTCGATAGGAGGCATTTGTTTTCTTTTGTTTATTTACTTCTGAGCCCCTTGTTGGCACATTTACTTTATACATGTTTGTTTTGTATGTGTTCGTATCCCTGCAGGTAGCGCGGTTCCTTCGTCAAGGACTGCTTTTTTGCCCTTGAGCATCCCAAACCCTAAAACCCAAAGCAACACATTAACTCCTTCTACTACAGGCGAGTAAGTCTCCAAAGGTCGAGCATCCGGTAGATTGCGTAGTGACGTCGTTCGTCCGAAACCCAATCCAT
Organism: Lathyrus oleraceus; assembly: GCF_024323335.1. Lineage (NCBI taxonomy): Eukaryota > Viridiplantae > Streptophyta > Magnoliopsida > Fabales > Fabaceae > Lathyrus > Lathyrus oleraceus. Next base: position 354,928,170 of record NC_066582.1, on the reverse strand, counting down.
AACCCCATAGTTAGCCGAACTACGTTTTGTTCTGATTCTCAGGCCAGATGAGATACGTAGTCATAAGACGCGATGTCTTAGCGAGCACAATTACCCTTAACCCCTAGGTAGCCGAGCTACGAAGACTCTGATTCTCATATTCAGATGAGATACGTATGCAGTGGATGCGACATCCGTGCGAGTCATTTTCATTTAACCCCCTTTTTTAGTAAATAACACATTAGATAAACCCACACCCTTTAGACAAGAACTACAAAAGTGGATCCCATAGAGTACTACGGATGCGTAGGGGTGCTAATACCTTCCCTTCGCATAACCGACTCCCGAACCCAATATTTGGTTGCGAGACCCCGTCTTGTCCTTTCCTTTTTCAGGTTTACTTCGAGCGTTTCCTTTCCCTCCTTTGGGATGAATAACGCACGGTGGCGACTCTTCTATCATTTTCTTTCGCCGGTTGTTTTTTCGCACACTGTATTTTTCAGGTTGCGATAGTTGGCGACTCTGCTGGGGATTGAAAGAAGTTGACCTCTTGCTGGTCCATTTTCCCTAAGCGAGTCCATCCTAGCTTGTGTGATTTCTTGTTTATTGGGTGTTCATGCTTTTGTACATTTATTTGCTTACCTGCTTGCATGCATCTGTTGTATCTGTGGGATCTGTTTGTTTGTTTGTTGGGATGGGGTGTTCTATGAGAGATAAGCCCATTACCCAGGCTTGAGTGTACGCACAGGTTTTAGAGTGGATAATCATGAGGCTTGCGTGGCGTGTTGCTACGTTAAGTCGTTCGTGAAGAACCACACCCAGACGAGGTTTCTTCTGGATATATTATGTCTTACGGGTGTTCCGTAACGGCAGGATGTTCCTCTAGAAATCGTCGACTCTGGTGACCATTTCCCGAGAACTCAGTCGAGGCCTCTCCTCCGAGACGTGATTATGTTAGCTCTGGTGGGCGCATTCTCGCTGCTCAATCCGAGGATCCCGAGACTGGGAACTTGCTATTAGGATGTCCTGTTGAGGGGAGTCAATGGAGGTCTTTTGTCCCGTAATAATACCAAACCTTCAGTGGCAAACGTATTGTTCGCGACTGAAGGGCTGAAGCTGACGAACTTCTGTTCTTAGAACCTACCAGTGAGGGGCGGGCTAAATTCAGGAAACCTTAACCTCCAACCAACCCGGTTTTCTGGAGCAGAGTTTTGGTCTTGTATTATATTCCTCACAGAATTTCTCTCTAGGCAGTGCAACCTGACAGATGTTCAAGCGGATCCATCAATTCTGATTGACATGCCTTTGCATTGCATAACATCATCTGCATATTTGCATCCAACATCTCATGCTTATTCATTTGCAGGGTATTCCCTTTCAAAACGGGGGTGCCTTAAAACTGAACAAGCAGTGCATCGCATACCATGCATATTAACCCTTATCTGTTTTGCAGGTGTCACCGCAGTGTCTAATGTTTGTTCCCTATATCAGGCATTTATTGGTCCAAGCGAGTCCACAGGTACCCGACAAAGGAAAATCTTCCACAGCTAGCGATGAACCAAGTACAGAAAGAGTTGGCTGATATGCGTGAAAGGATGGATCAGTTCATGACATTGATGACTGATATGGCAGAAGGCCAGGAAAAGCTGAGGGAATTGGTTGAGCAACCGAGACCCGATCCGGAGGTGGAGATACCAAATGCTGAGGGAAACCCTGGTAACCCTGGGAACGCTGATAACCCTGTGAACACTGGTAACGCGGGTAACGCAAATGCTGATGGAAACCCGGGTAATGTTGGCAACACAAGGAACGTTGGAAATGGTATTGGCGGAAGGTACAATGTGAATCAAGGAATTCGGATTAACGGGCGCCCCGTTACTGAAGATTATCAGTATGATCAATTTTCTTTGCACGACGAGGCCCTCGAGACCACTCGCCGTATGGATGACCTTGCTGAGAAGCTCAAATCTTTGGAGTCTCAAAATTCCTTAGGCTTTGATGTCACAAATCTTGGTCTGGTTCAGGGAGTAAGGATTCCTCACAAGTTCAAACCCCCTACTTTTGAGAAATACAACGGGGCTTCTTGCCCACGCACTCATCTCCAATCTTATCTGGGAAGGTTGGGAGCTCACACGGAAGATGAAAAGCTGTGGAGGTACTATTTTGAAGACAGTCTAACTGGAGCTTCTCGTGAATGGTATTCTCATTTGTCTCGTACTACCATCAAGAGCTGGAAAGACTTGGCAGAGGCTTTTGTCAAGCAATATTAATACAACTTGGACATGGCTCCAAATCGGACCTTGTTGCAAGGTATGTCTCAGACTGCCAAGGAAACCTTTAGAGAGTATGCTCAGTGTTGGAGACAGATTGCTGCGTCCATCCACCCCCCTATGTCTGAAAGGGAGATGGCAGACATGTTCATGAACACTCTTCAAGGCAATTACATTGAGAGATTGGCTGCTTGCCCGTCAATCAGCTTTGCAGAGATAGTAATTGCTGGAAAAAGAATCGAGAGTCTGTTGAAGATGGGCCGAATTCAAGACAATAGTGCTTCCAACTCATCAGGTCCCAAGAGACCGTTTGCTGGTAACGGTCAGCGAAGAAAAGAAGGTGAGGCAAGCGTTGTGTATGCCGGCAGAAGCAGGGGTAGAGGACGCCCTAATTATTATCAAGATCAAGTGGCCGCAGTCACTATTCCAACACCTGTTCCTCAACCGCAATATCATCCGCAACAACAACCCAGGTACAACAATCAACAACAAGGAGGTAACCCGGGTCAGCAGAGACACTATCAACAACGTCCAAGGCAGACGGACCGGGTCATCGAGCCAATCCCAATGCCTTATTCAGTATTACTTCCCAAGCTGATTGACATGAATCTGGTTACATTGAGAACTCTGGCCCCACCAATCGATCCCAATAATTTGCCTAGAGGTTATGATGTCAACGCCAGATGTGCTTTTCACTCCAACGCACCTGGCCATACTACAGATAATTGCAAGGCTCTCTAGTTAAAGGTACAAGATTTGAGAGATGCCCATGCTATCAATTTTGCTCCGGTGCCTAATGTTATCCAGAACTCGATGCCGGCTCACGGTGGGCAGAGGATTAATGCTGTTGATAGTGGGGAATCTTTGAATTTGGTTTCTGATGTGACTAAAGTGAAGACTTCGCTATTGGTAGTTAAAGACCGACTTCTGAAAGGACATATTTTCCCGGGCTGTGGGGAAGAGTGTAGAAATGGTCAAGCTGCCGAGAACGGATGTGACAGTTTGAGAAGGGGTATTCAGCAACTGATAGATGAAGGTTGTCTTCAGTTCGATCAGGCCCGTCCAGTGAAGAATGATGTATCGACGGTGACGTTTTATTTCACACCTGAAGAAATATATGTTCCCGAGAGACTCGCTCCGACAACAATATATTTCCCAGAAAGTACAGAACCAGCAGCAGTGAACATCGAAAGTTCAACACTAGTTGCAATTTACTCTGACAGCCCTCAACCGACTTTGGTTGGTCCGATCACCATCACAATACCAGGACCCGTTCCGTATGAGAAAGACAGTGCTATCCCGTGGCACTATGGGGCTGATATCTACTGCCAGGGGCAGAAAGTTAACGAAGAAGACATTGACATTGGTAGCTCCGCTGTAGACAATGTTGGAGGGGTTGGTGGCTTCACTCGCAGTGGACGCCTATTTGCACCATCAACATTACGCGTGAATACTGAAGCCGAGGCAGCTGTCAAGGCTAAAGGGAAACAGATGGCCGCCGAAGAGGTTACTACTGAGGAAGATCCTCCTAAGACCGCATTCGAGAAGGAAGTGGATGAGTTTATGAGGATTATCAAGAAAAGTGACTACAAGGTAGTCGACCAGCTAAATCAGACACCCTCGAAGATCTCCATTCTGTCACTATTGCTGTGCTCTGAGGCGGACAGAGCAGCCTTGTTGAAAGTACTGAATATGGCCTATGTTCCACCGGAGATAACTGTTAACCAGCTGGAGTCGGTGGTTTCCAATGTAAACGCTAGCCGGGGGCTAGGTTTCACCGATAATGACCTGACATCTGAGGGCAGGAATCACAACAAAGCCTTGCATATCACAATGGAGTGCAAAGGGGTGATGCTTTCCCATGTTTTGGTTGATACAGGCTCTTCTCTGAATGTTCTTCCAAAGAAAGCCTTAATGAAGTTGGATTGCGATGACACCATCCTGAGGCCAAGTAACTTAGTTGTGAGGGCTTTTGATGGCTCTAAGAGAGCTGTCTTTGGCGAAGTTGAGTTTCCAGTTAAGATTGGACCGCAGGTATTCAAGAGTACCTTTTATGTGATGGATATCCAGCCTGCCTATAGCTGTCTGCTAGGTCGGCCTTGGATTCATGTTACCGGTGCTGTTACTTCTACCCTCCACCAGAAGCTCAAATATGAACTAGAAGGTCAGGTCGTCACTGTCTGTGGTGAAGAGGATATTTTTGTTAGCCACCTGTCTACATTTAAGTATGTAGAGATGGACGGCGAGATGCACGAGATGCTGTGTCAGGACTTCGAAGCCATAAACATCAATGAGATCGCGCCCGAAGCTGTCTTTTCACCTGAGTTTGAGAAGGTCGGGACTTCTATCTCTTCATATAAGCAAGCTGTCGAAGTGCTTAAAGCTGGTAATGCCCAAGGCTGGAGCAAATTTGTGGAGCCAGTCATCAAAGAAGACAAGTTTGGATTGGGGTATGCTCCGGGATCTCAGAAGAATAAAACCGGTACTCTCTCCAGCGGGGGTTTGGTTTCTCCCCACATTGTCAATGCTGCAGATGAAGACAAGGCTGACAGCGACTGTGACTTAGATAGCTGGATTCGCCCGTGTGTCCTGGGAGAAAAGCTCGACAATTGGTCGTCTGAAAAAACCGTCCGGGTTACTCTACTGAAAGAGTGATTTTTATTGTTTTCCTTTATTACATGCATAATAAAGTCTTACACTTTGCCCAAGGTGTAACGGCTCATTTATAGGGCCATCCATTTAGTTACATTTCGCAATTATTTTTATCATCAATAAAGGACGGCTTTTGCAAACAATTTTGTGTTCTCTTTCTTTCAGTTTTTTTTTCTACTTTTACAAAAAAAAATGGCAATGTTTCTTTTTTCGTTTTTTCTTTCTTTCCAAAAAAATCTCTCATTCTAAGGTAGAGCATGATCTTCCATCATGCAAAGCAGACCACCCGGATCTCACTACTAACGACACTGCTATGGCCAAGTATGACTTCGACAATCCTATCTATTAAGCCGAAGAAGGGGTTGAGGAAGATTGTGAATTGCCTGAAGGGTTAGCCAGATTGTTGAAACAGGAGGACCGAGCTATTACAACTTATCAGGAGGTGATTGAGACCGTCAACATCGGTACCGCAGACGACAAGAAAGAGATCAAGATCGGGGAAAGTCCACAGGCCGAGAGGAAAGACCGTTGATCATGTACTTGACTGTGTTAAAAAGGTCAATGGGTTGTGTGCTCGGTCAGCATGACGAGTCAGGTCGAAAAGAGCATGCAACATACTACCTTAGTAAAAGTTTACCGACTGTGAACAAAGATACTCATTGCTCGAGAAAACTTGCCGCGCTTTGGCATGGGCTGCTCGCCGACTAAGACAGTATATGTTGACTCACACGACTCTATTGATATCAAAAATGGATTCAGTCAAGTATATTTTTGAAAAGCCAGCACTTACCGGAAAGGTTACTAGGTGACAAATGATACTGACAGAGTATGACATCCAATACACTTCACAAAAAGCCATCAAGGGAAGTGTCTTGTCAGACTATCTTGCAGAGCAACCGATTGATTATTACCAACCTATGAGGTTTGACTTTCCTGATGAGGACATCATGTTTCTCAAATCGAAAGATTGAGAGGAACCACTCCCGGAGGAGGGGCCTGACCCTGAATCCAAATGGGTTATGATGTTTGATGGGGCGATCCACGTCAATGGTTGCGGAGTTGGTGTAGTGTTGATCACACCGGAAGGGGGTTCATATGCCATTTGGTGCCAGAATAACTTTTCCCTGCACCAACAATGAAGCCGAATACGAAGCTTGTATCCTAAGACTTGAGGAAGCCGTCAATATACAGATTAAAACCCTGGATGTATACGGGGATTCAGCTTTGGTCGTCAATCAAACCAACGGAAAATGGTATACACCTCAGCCTCATCTGGCTCCTTACAGAGACTACACAAGAACATTGTTGACTTTCTTTTGAAGAAAACCAATTTGCTGATGCTTTGCTTACCTTGTCTTCGATGATTAAGGTGTTATGCTGGAACTACGTACCCAGAATTGACGTATCTTGGTCAGAGACGAATGAAGAAAGCATTTGGTCAGAAAGTGTGCCCTCGGGGGTATCAAGTCGGTGAATTGGTACTCAAAAGATTTCTTCCTCCCAACACAGATCACAGGGGCAAATGGACACCGAACTATGAGGGTCCGTACGTGGTTAAAAGGATTTTCTATGGTGGAGCTTTGATCCTAACAACCATGGATGGCGAAGGATTCCCGTCCCCTATTAACTCAGACGCAGTTAAAAAAAAATACTTCGCATAAAATAGACCCGCTGGATGATAAAAAGAATAGTCCAGGCAAAAAAAAAAAAGGGCATCCCAACGAACCAAAAAAAAAAGAATAAAGAGGTCGGGCAAAAATTAGGGATATAAAAAAAGAGTACACCCGGTGAGTCGAAAACCCAAAAGGGCGGCTCAAGCCAAAATGGGTATCCCGGTGGATTGAAAACCCGAAAAGGGGGCGATCCAGGAAAAAGTTAGGGAATAAGCGAATGACTGTGTTCTGAGTTCATCAGTGTTATATCACCGTTTCATTCAATCCGGCAATCTTCGAAGGTTAAAGATCGACTAATCATCCACTTCAGAAAGCAAGATGAGCAGAGCGTCTTGAGAACATACGAGCCATAACAGAGTCGAAACTCGGTGGGACCCCGTATCCCCATTGCCATTAGGATAGTTCTCTTTTTATAGCGATCACCTCTTTTCAGGGATCAGCTTCCTGTCACCCTCGCCTATTCCTGGCACAAATTTTCTCCCCAGTAAGAGTCGAATAATTCAGTTAAAGAGCCTCTTTATTTTTCATTTATCAGTTTGTTTGCAAAAATGTCCGAATTTTTGATAAAACATATTGCATATGAACATAATGGTGGCTTTTGTAGATGATTTGCACAGGAAAACATTTAAAATTGCTTTGAATGTGCTTAATCCCGGACGGTGAATTCAAACCGAGTAATTCCCCCGAGGCATACGTGTATTTTTGGTTGCAGGTCACAGGAACCGGATGCCAAGTCATGAACCCTCATCCCCAAGCGGTTGACAAACTCTCTCCTCAGCAGAGCATGTTCCCCAGCAGAGTTGATAGTATCCAGACTATATATCCCCGACGGAGTTGACAATGTTAGACTGTATCTTCCTAGCAACAGCGGAGTGGTTGCATAACCAACAGATGGGAGGGTGGTGTTCCCAGTGTTCATCTCATTCCCCAGCAGATTATTTTTAACAGATTTGTTAATCCCCAGCTTGAGGGCGATTAGCAAGTTCATATCCCCAGCAAAGGTCGTTTCCTACGACATTTCCCCAGGAAGTGTTTTCCCCACAGACTCTCCTCACAGAGCCTCGCCGAACAAAGTTTCCATAGTTGATACTCCCCCCGCAAGGTCAACTTTTTAAGCAGCCAATTTATTTTTGGTGGCTCATTGGTCCTGGCAGACGGATCATTCCCCACAGAGCATTCAAGGATTGATACAGCGATTTGTTACCTACCGGAGTTTGCTTCCCCAAGCAGATTTCTTTTTACACTATGCATAACATTTGCATTTGCATGCATATCATATCAAGCATACACATAAGCTGATAAACAGGTTCTTCCAAGCAGACTGAAGAATTACTTTACAACCAAGGTCATGAGATCCAGCCAGAGGATCAAGCGTGAGTGATCCAGCCTGAGGGTCGTTTTGAAGATTCAGCCTGAGAATCGTTTTCCAATGATCCAGCCTGAGGGTCATTTCGAAGATTCAGCCTGAGAATCGTTTTCCACTGATCCGGCCTGAGGTTCATTTTGAAGATTCAGCCTGGGAATCGTGTTCCAGTGATCCAGCCTGAGGGTCATTTTGAAGATTCAGCCTGAGAATCATGTTCCAGTGATCCAGCCTGAGGGTCATTTCGAAGATTCAACTTGAGAATCGTGTTCCAGTAAGCCAGCCTAAGGCTCAATTTGAAGATTCCCTAGTGAAGTCGCCTACAAGCTTTATTTCCCCAGCAAGCCCACGTCTAATTGAGGAGTCGTTACAACATGTTCTAGCCCGAAGAATATGTACGAAGCCCAAAAGTGGAATATTCTCGAAGCTGCATATCTAATATGAAGGTTGGGTATAGATTTCAAAAGAGGGTCAACCAGCACATGCCTCAGATGCGGGATCCTAATGATGGGAATTTATCATCAAAACAATCCAGATCTAGCCAGAAGATCGAAGTAGATTCAGCCAGAGAATCGAAACAAAGAAGATCTAGCCAGAAGATCGAAAATCGCAACAATTCAGATCTAGCCAGAAGATCGAAGTAGATTCAGCCAGAGAATCAAAGGAAATAGATTCAGCCAGAGAATCGAAACGAAGGAGATCTAGCCCGAAGATCGAAGAAGATCTAGCCAGAAGATCAAAATCGTATCCAGCCCGAGGATCAAAATTAATATCCAACCAGAGGACTAAATTGAGTATAGGTTCAGCCAGAGGATCGAAACTCCAGATTAAGCCAGAAGACTAATTCAGATCCAGCCAGAGGATCGGAAGAAAAATAAACAGCGCGGTGTATTTCCGCGTTTTTGTGGTGTTCTCGGAGCGTAGATTTTCGGTCTGTCTTTGGTATTCAATCACAGCTCACCCCGTTTGTCTGATAAGCTGTTCGCTTTCTTCCTACTCGGGTTAGTTGATGATTGAATAGGGGCAGTTGTAACACCCAAAAATTTGCCCTCCTCACTCATGCATTCATTTAGTATTTCATATTGTTTTTCATCATGTCAATCAGAATTAGATCCAAGAAACTTTTAAAAAATAAAAATAAAAAAATAAAACGAAAAATAAAACGAAAAATTAAAAAAAAAAATATTAATTTTTTACAAAAATAAATAAAAAAATAAATAAAATAATAAATAAAATAATAAAAAAATAAATAAAATATAATAGAAAAACTTGGACTTGGACCTCTCTCATTTGAGCCCACAAAGCCATGAAAATCAGGTTATAAAAGAGGGAGATCAGACAGAAAAAGGAAGAGAAGAAAAATACTCTGAGGTTTCCTTGGAACAAAACCCTGGACAAAACCTGGAGAGAAACCTGACAGAGAACTCAAAGCAACCCCTAGGCAGCTCTGAAAAATTCAATCTGACTCACACACTTTCATCTCATGCAAACCCTAACATTGCCTTGCAAACCCAGTCGTGCCATTTGATTTCAACCGGTCTCTCCCATCAGTTTTTGTGAGGGCTCACAGACTCTTGCAGAGATGGTTTGCGTGGTTTTCCCACTTTATTTGTGGGATACCCCCTGGAGGTTCATTCCGATTACCTGTACTGACTCACCTTTCTTTGATGGCATCAACTTGGGAGATCCCTGGGTTTCTTACTCCTTTAATTGCTGTTACTTCGGATCTTTATCCGTGTGGTACTTTTACCTCTTTTCCGCATTTTATCGCTTTCTTAGCTGGAAGACCTCGATAGGAGGCATTTGTTTTCTTTTGCTTATTTACTTCTGAGCCCCTTGTTGGCACATTTACTTTATACATGTTTGTTTTGTATGTGTTCGTATCCCTGCAGGTAGCGCGGTTCCTTCGTCAAGGACTGCCTTTTTGCCCTTGAGCATCCCAAACCCTAAAACCCAAAGCAACACGTTAACTCCTTCTACTACAGGCGAGTAAGTCTCCAAAGGTCGAGCATCCGGTAGATTGCGTAGTGACGTCGTTCGTCCAAAACCCATACCATAACCCCATAGTTTGCCGAACTACGTTTTGCTCTGATTCTCAGGCCATATGAGATACGTAGGCATAAGACGCGATGTCTTAGCGAGCACAATTACCCTTAACCCCTAGGTAGCCGAGCTACGAAGACTCTGATTCTCATATTCAGATGAGATACGTATGTAGTGGATGCGACATCCGTGCGAGTCATTTTCATTTAACCCCCTTTTTTAGTAAATAACACATTCGATAAACCCACACCCTTTAGACAAGAACTACAAAAGTGGATCCCGTAGAGTACTACGGATGCGTAGGGGTGCTAATACCTTCCCTTCGCATAACCGACTCCCGAACCCAAGATTTGGTTGCGAGACCCCGTCTTGTCCTTTCCTTTTTCAGGTTTACTTCGAGCGTTTCCTTTCCCTCCTTTGGGATGAATAACGCACGGTGGCGACTCTTCTGTCATTTTCTTTCGCCGGTTGTTTTTTCGCGCACTGTATTTTTCAGGTTGCGACACTCCCCAGAAGGAACAGGAAACAGATAGCCAATCAATGGTCTTACATCTGACTCCTCAAACAAAGCAAATAACATATGCAAAAACAATATGCAAAACAATATGCAAAAGCAAACACATGCAATCACAGCAATCAATTAGCACACTCTATACACAAGCAAGAGGCTCAATCAAAGTTAGGCTTTAGTCAAGGGGTCATATCAACCTTGACAAACAAGCTAGTACTGTTATGGGTGTTGAGACTCTTAACCACTGACATTGACCGTCAGGGTGAGCAGATGAAAGGTAATGAGGGTTAGACCTCATAGCTCTTAACCCGGGACTGGGTGAGCTTGAATCAAAAGAAGGTGTGGGAGTCCAGAATGAGGAACTCTATTCCACATGACTGACTCTATATACAATGATCTTGGGTTTTTATTTAAATGCATCAGTACGTAGTGCGAGCAAGATGAAAGACTGAATTGAATAGCAGGGGATTGATTGCAAATCCCTTCTATCTGGCAATCGCCTCTTCACTTAGGAGGACTTAAGTCACATGCCTCGACAATGAGGTCTTTAGCACAAAAGTAAACAAACACAGACATTGCCTCTTAAGGAGCACTTCAGCCAAATGCCTGCCAAACAGAAACAACAGGGCTTCCAGACTACATGGAGTTAGAGAAATTACCTAAGTGGTATGCCAACCACAAGCAAAGCAAAGCTCAAATAATGAGCTAAAACGGCTAATGTACCTGTATGAAAAGCTAAACAATCAGTATTCACATTCAGACAACCAAATAATTAACAACAGTCAGACATTCCCAATATGTATAACATGTAAGCCATAAGAGGCAAACACTCAAGTGAGTTAGCCACCAAAGGACCTACAACACAATCAAAATTAGTTAAACAAAGTGAATTGCATCTCAAGCAAGGAGATCACATCATCCATTAGAACTAATTGCTTGAACCTGAAAGGCAAAGCTCAAATTGTGAGTACAAACCCCTAGGGCAAAGCCTAGGGTCAAAGGCAAAGCAAAAAGTCAAAACAACAACTAATATTCAACATGAAGCTCATTTAATCAAGTAAGAACATGTCCTAAAAAGGACCAAGTCTAAAGCATCAAGCAAAGTCATCACATGAGCAAGATATGGCAAAGGCAATTACAAAGCACACAATTGGTCATCAAGAATCAAAATTCCATATTAAAACAGAAATGAATCAAACAATCATGAAAATTTTTATGTGCATACAACATGTCAAACCCAATCAGTATGCAAAAAATTGTAATCAGAAAAGCTCAATTGACATGTCAATGAAAATGAACAAGATCAACATCAAATTGTGTGACACACATTGTCACACCATGCATTCATGTGTCTAAAACAGAGATGAAAAATGGTAAAAATACACAACCAGGCCTCAAAAATCATGCAACATGTTGGGAATCAGCATACCAAATTTCAAATCAATTGGCCAATGTATGAGCATTTCACAATAGAATTGGTACAACATGTCACATTTGCATACATGTTCAAGGAAGCAAACACATTTAAAATTCCAGACATGATAAAATCATGAAATGAGAACCACAAAATAGTGGACATCAAGATGAACATTTAGCAAAAAATTAGAAGTGATTTGGATTAATTTTCTATTTGTTATGATTTTTCAAAGTTGGAGAAAATATTTGAAATAATGTGAATCATGCACATGATAATTGGAGGGAAATGAAATGATTGATAAAATTTGAAAATATGCAGCCAGACAAAATCGAACCATGTACAAAGGAAAATGCGCTGGAAAAAAAATAAATTCACAAAATGCAATTGCCAGGGATCGAAGGAGGTGTGGCGCGCATCATCAAAACGCAGCCGTTTTGGATAATTGAGCTGGCATCCCAGTCAACAAGTCAATGCACACAAGGCTTGGTCAATGGAATGAGAGCCAATGGAAAGGCCAACAGGACGCACGCGTGGATGTATGCATGGATAAAACCCTAGCGTCTCACACCAGTTGCAGACGGTGGCTCTAGCGGTGGTTTCCACGGTCTTCTTCATGAAGACGGCGGAGCTACAGTAATGCACAACAATTTTTTTTCCAGAAACGCAAAAAAAATTATACCAAACGAAAGCTTATTCCAAGCACAATCCAAATCCAGGCTCAATTCATCATAATTCTTCCTAATCAATGCAAATCGAAGAAAAATATTTTGATCTACAAAACTTCTACCAAGCATAACTCATGCAAATCTCAACTAAATTCAATTCTATAACCATCAGAATTCTCATCATGAGGAGATCTACCTAAACATGTGCATAAAATGGAGAATTAAGAGATTCGACTTTTTACCTCTTGAAGAGCAGAATGATGAAACCAGGGATTCAAGGCCTTGCAAGTGTCCAGATCCAATCCTGAGATGATGACTTGAAGTTTGATGTATGAATTGAAGCTTGGAAATGCTTGGATCTAGCTCAAATGGTAGTTTCCATCTTCATGTTCTTGAGCTTGCACAACTTGATTTTTGCTCGAATTCTTCAAATCAAGGCTTGATCTGCACTCAATTACACTCCATAATCCAGAATATGCAAGAAAATTGCCATGTTATGTGGAGAATTTTGAAGTTTGAGATGAGAGAAAATTCTGGAGGGAACTTGAATCTAGATCTAGAATGAGCAAAAACTGTGAAATTCTGTTATGATTTGATTTATATATGGTCTCTTAATCACATCCAAATCAAAATTAGGCATGAGTTAATTATGATTAGTGAAAATAAGGTGCATGACCAAAATTGAAAAAGTGTGTGGTGCATGACAAATTTGGACGTGAACAGTAGCATGTGCATGTTCAAATTCACTTAAAATCATCTCATAAGCATAATGGCAATGGTATTTAGCTCATGTAATGCACCAAATTTTGAATTTCCAAATTTCCGTCCAAAATGTTCATGAATGGGAAAATGATCATGTGATAAAATTTCATGCAATGCAATGATGGATTTGGAAAATATATGTCATAAGGAGCATAATGCAAAAAGAGGCACTCAATTTGGAGCTTTGGATCAAAAGTTATGGCTTGTTGAAGTTCCATTTACACATTGCAATCATTTGACCATATCTCCTCAACCATTCATCAGATGCTCATGATCTTTGACTTTTTGGAAATAGGAGAGAAAGATCTTCAACTTTCTTGTTGGACAAAAATTCATTTGAAGCTTCTTTGATGTTGGAAAGTCAAGTTGAAATTGGACCGAAAACTTTCCATTTTTGGAAACTTGAAATTATAGGTCACTTTCCATTTTGGGAAACTTTTGATTTGGCCTCAAAATCTTCAATATGGATGTTTGACATGATTAATAGGCCTTGTTTGAACATGAATGGGAATGTCAAGATCAATTCCCACACCTCAAAGCCTCCAGTTGACTGTACATTTGACTGAATGGTCCTTAGATGACCTTGGCAATGCCTTATGAGTTTGAGCCTCAACCACTTGGGGAATTTGCTCCAAAATGAACCTCTAGCTCATATAGGCTCAAGATAATGACATGTGGTCCTCATACCAAGGAAATACCATCAACTCTTGTACAAATGATTCACTTGAATTGCCTTGACCTGTGGCTGCTTAAGCTGCAAGTAACAAAGGTTAATGACATATTTTTGATGCTTTTGGTTAGTGATTAACAAGAAAAACAATGATATACAATGCAAGCAATGCTTGGTGATCTAGAACCACTCTCAAAGAGATCCCACCCACAGGGAAAGAAGCACAAGATGCTTACGGATCCTTGAGGCTATGCAATGCTATGATATGATGCCATGAGGGATCTTAGGGTCAAAAATTGGGGTCTTACAGATGCCCCTATTTAAGGTCATTCTAGCCGGAGAAGTGAAGGTTAAAATCTTTGTCTCGACGCGGTAGAATGGGCTTAAATAATAACAAAGAGACAAATTTTGGTCCCTAAGAGACCTCATGATGCAAATGTATGAATGAAAATCAAACAAACTCTGTGGGGAATATGGGTCCACAAAGAAGAAGAGAAAATCAGGAGAAATTAAAAATCCATAGGAATGATGCACTTCCTAATGGAACAGAGACTCTGACGGGACTCTTACGGGGATAAGAAAAAGAAAAGAATGCGTGAGCAGGACACGACTTGAAACTGGAGACTTTACTGGGGAGTAAAGGACTCACACTAGGGAAAAAGAGTTTTCAAAGGGAACAAATCCAATGGAAAGACTCAAGCTGACTCAAAGATGCGTGTGTTGGGGAAAACGCCAACACAACAAAACTATCCACAAAGGATACTTCGGATAAAAATCCGGACTCAGACTGGGGAAAGAGCTGACAAGACAACTCTGCCGGGAAAATGCATATATTGGGGAATTATGCCAATACAGCAAAAGGGAATCACAACAACAACTCCGTTGGGGAAATCTAACAATGACCCTCCAGGGGAAGCAAAAAAAGGGTGAGGTGTTACCGGTTACTGGGTAACAAGCTCAAAGAGACATGTGATCTGAACACCGGTTACTGGGTGAAAGAACAACACACTCAGGAAGAATGAATATCTAAGACCGGTATAAGGGTGAGAGATATCAATCAACCAAAAACATCTGAGGAAGCCCTGAAAAAGGTACATCAACTCAGGAAAATCTGACTCCACAGGGGACCAAGGTCATAATAGGGAGCAGAAAGAAAGGAACACCAGGGATACCGGTTACTGGGTATATAATAGGTGACCAACCAAATCGTGAATTGGGGTTTACTTCCAAAACACTCATCATCCGAAAGGAGGGCTTGAAAAAGCAAATCGACTTACAGGATGGACATTCGACTCTACAAAGGGAAAACGAAGCTTACTCAAATGGGGAAGGACAAAAGGCTTCTACCAAAGAGTGCATGAGATATATTATCCATTACCGTCAGAACAGGGATAGTATACTCGCATGGAAGGAACACTAGAGATACCGGTTACTGGGTATATAATAGGTGGCTGACCGAAACGTGAATTGGTTTTTACTTCCAAAACACTCATCATCCTGAAGAGAGCAAAACGCAAACTTGTTAAAGGATGGACATTCGATTCCACAAGGAATACGAATCTTACTCCGCTGGAGAAAAAAACAAAAGATTTTGACCAAGGAGTGCATGAGATATATTATTTATTACCGTCAGAACATAGATAATATACTCGCATGGAAGGAACACCAGGGATACCAGGTTGTAGGCATATAATAGGTGACCGACCGAAAAGAGAAACAATCGTTACCAACAACAACAGGGTAGACGAAAGATAACTCGCTGGGGATAAATTGCAAGCATACGACAATTATCCAGGAGACATATCACCGGTTACTGGGGGATATGCTCAAAAAAAGGGGTAGAAACAAATATTCGATTCCGCAAAGGGAACACGAATCTTACTCGACTGGGGAAACACAACAGGCTTCGACTGAAGAGTGCATGAGATATATTATATATTACCGTCAGAACGTAGATAATATACTCGCATGGAAGATTGTCCACAACCGGTTACTGGGTTAATAAAGGATAAATCATCCAAAAAGAAAGGCATCGGGATACCAACACTAGGTATATAATGATGACCGATCAAAGGGAGCAACAAACATTACCAACAAAAGGGTAGATGAAAGATGACTCACTGGGGATGCATTGATAAAAAAAATCAATGATTCGGGGAACATATCACTGGCAAACGGTGAAAGGACCCGCTGAGGATAAAATTGCTAGCTTACGGCAATTATCCACAAGAAGGAGGGAATATCAACATCGACTACTGGATGAAGATAACCACAAAGAGGGGATTACATCTACCGAAATACTGGGTAGAAGACCACGGACGAGTAACCGTCATCGGTTAGGATGAACAACAAGGTTAACTCTGCACAGGGGAGAAAATGGGATTTACAACTACCGAATACTGGGTAGAAGACCGAAGACTCAGCTGAGAATAAAGCGAATGATTGCCGATTACTGAGCAATTATCCATCTATTCCACAGGGAAGCACAAACTCCGATAGGGAGAAAACAACCACATAGGATTTACAACTACCGAATACTGGGTAGAAAACCACAAAATCCGCCATCAACCAGGATGAACAAAAAAGGTTACCTCTGCTAGGGGATGTAAGTAGGATTTATAACTACCGAATACTGGGTAAAAAACCATAAACTCTGCTAGAGAGCAAGAAAATAGGATTTACAACTACCAGTTACTGGGTAGAAAACCACAAAGGATAGGACTTACAACTACCAGATACTGGGTAGAAGCCAAAGACTCTGCTGGGGATAACATGAATGATTGTCGGTTACTGAGCAACATTTCATTTATACCGCAGGGAAGCACAAGAGACAGCCACAAAGAAGCCAATTTAGGAACGATCCAAAAAGGCAAACTGAATCAAGACTCATCCTAATGAGGATATAACTCAATAGGGAAAACCCATCCCAATATATATGTTGGGGGGAAACGGAAACAACCGTCGTCCACGAGGATGTATCTCAGTGGGGAAATAGCAGGAAAGGATAGACTCTTTCTGCTTATGGGGCTGACTCTAAATTGAGAGATTAGACACCCCGACATATTCTTGGGGAGATCTATTGGGGAGATCTAGACCACCAAAAGCAGGAGACAACAAACAAGAGGTATATGGCAAAAATGCAACATGAATATCTAAATGCTGAAAGAATGCATGAATATGCTTGATTTATGTTTGATGAATTGGTTTCCCCAGCATGGTTGAGAGGTTGGTGTTTTCCCAACAAGTGACTCCCTAGTTGAGTGGGTTTCTCTGCCGTTTCGAGAATGTCAGATCAGCAAGCATCCCTAGCAGTGCTACTCCCCACAGAGTTGGGGGGATCGAATCAGGAATTGTATGCCCAGCAAAGTGATCACTTGCTTTCCCAGCAGGAGTTTTCCTCCCCTTGTATCTTGCAAGCTTGGATCGTATCCCCAGTAGAGGCGGATCAGTTTTCAACATCTGAATGGCACATTTACAGCGGTTGCTCTTGACAACGTTCCGGATTGGTAATCCCCAGAGAGGTTTATTTCCTCACCCATCCGCGAAAGGAAAGCGTGACTCCCCAGCGTAGTCCCCGACCAATGTCTGCCTTTGTTCTGACATAGGTAGATGTCATCCTTACGATACCAGTAGGTGTCGTGTTGATCCCCGTGTGGGTCTCCTTTTTTTGGTGTCAGTAGACATCATCTTTCGATGTCTGTAGCATCGAGTCTCTTTCCCATTCGTCCGTTGGCGTCTGGTCGTGGTGTCTTTCTTCCCATTCGTCCGTTGGTGTCTGGTCGTGGTTTCTCTTCCCATTCGTCCGTTGGTGTCTGGTCGTGGTTTCTCCTTCCCATTCTTCCGTTGGCGTCTGGTCGTGGTTTCTCTTCCCATTCGTCCGTTGGCGTCTGGTCGTGGTTTCTCTTCCCATTCGTCCGTTGGCGTCTGGTCGTGGTTTCTCTTCCCATTCGTCCGTTGGCGTCTGGTCGTGGTTTCTCTTTCCCATTCGTCCATTAGCGTCTGGTCGTGGTTTCTCTTCCCATTCGTCCGTTGGCGTCTGGTCGTGGTTTCTCTTCCCATTCGTCCGTTGGTGTCTGGTCGTGGTTTCTCTTCCCATTCGTCCGTTGGCGTCTGGTCGTGGTTTCTTTCTCCCATTCTTCCGTTGATGTCTGGTCGAGTTCTTTCCCAGTCATCGGTAAATGTCTGGACGTGCTTTTTTGGTGTCGGTAAACATCATCTTTCGAAATCTGTAATTGTCGAGTTTTTCCCCATTCGTCCGTTGACGTCTGGTTGTGTATCTTTTTTCCAGACATCGGTAAATGTCTGGTTGTCCTTTCTTTTGGTGTCGGTAAACATCATCTTTAGATGTCGGTAAACGTCGAGTTTTTTCCCATTCGTCCATTGACGTCTGGTTGTGTATCTTTTTTCCCAGTCATCGGTAAATGTCTGGTCGTCCTTTCTTTTGGTGTCGGTAAACACCATCTTTCGGTGTCGGTAAACATCGAGTTCCTTCCCAGTCATCGGTAAATGTCTGGTCGTGCTTTTTTGGTGTCGTTAAACATCATCTTTTGATGTCGGTAAACGTCGAGTTTTTTCCCATTCGTCCGTTGACGTCTGGTTGTGTATCTTTTTTCCAGTCATCGGTAAATGTCTGGTCGTACTTTTTTGCTGTCAGTAAACATCATCTTTCGATGTCTGTAAACGTCGAGTTTTTTCCCATTCGTCCGTTGACGTCTGGTTGTGTACCTTTTTCCAGTCATCGGTAAATGTCTGGTCATGTATCCTTTCTTTGATAAATATCAAAATCCCCAGTAGAGTCGTCGGTAAACGTCTTGTCTGGTTCCAGTTGAAAACATCTTGTTCCTCCCCAGTCGAAGCCGCCATCGGTAAATGGCCCCGCTTTCCTTGATATCAGTGTATATCAAGTCGACTGTTCCACCAGCCGCCATCCGTAAATGGCCTCTCTTTCCTTGATATCAGTGTATATCAAGTCGATTGTTTCTTTGATCATCCCCCGCAGAGTGCAAATTCTTCGGTTCTTTAGTATTCAATCCCTGTTTACCTTGAAGGTCTGACAGCCGTTGCTCTCATCCGTTCAGGTTCCCAGTTGATTGAATAGGGGAAGCTGTAGCACCTCAAATTTGCACCCTCCAGTCATGCATTCATTTCATTTTTTTAGGTCATTAACATTGCATATTGCATTGCATCATGGCAATAAACTAGAACTGGCTTCAAGAGAAGGCCTCAGTGCAAAGAGAGCAAGTTTTCCTTAAGATGAAAGCCACATGAGAATTATAGAGAGCTTATATGAATCAAGGTTCATTTTGAAGCAACTTGACCAAGTGCCAGAGGCTTAAAAGTCATCAGTACATGTCTAGGTCATCTGGGGCCCATAAAAGTCAACTGAAAGTCAACTGAGGGCTAGGAGGTGGAGAAATGGTTTGAGACACTTCATTCCATCATGTTCATAAGTTGATTTTAAGTGGATTAAAACCATGCATGTGCACTGTTCACGTTCATATTGCCATGCATAGGGTGAATTTTCCAATTGTGCATAACACCTCATATCTCATTAAACTTTCATTAGCCATGCCTAAGTGTCATTAGAAAAGTGATTAAGGAAGCATATAAAAGCCTAATTGTAACAGAATTTTCATAAGAACACATTCTAGATCTAGATCACATTTTTCCCTCCAATTTTTCTCTCAATCAAAATTCAAAAATTCTTCACATAACACTTGAATTTTATTGCATATTCTTGTTCCTTGATCATCATTTGGTAGGATTCAAGCATTGATTTGAAGAAATTGGTGAAGAATCAAGCAAATCCATACATGAACACGAACATGGAGTTTTGAGTTTCAGCTAGATCCAGACCAATTCAAGCATCAATTCGTGTTCTGGACTTCATAGCAAGGTTGAGAAAGGAGAACTGGAGCTGGAAGAAGTTTGAATCTACTGTTTTTGTCACTGCAAGTTCAGGTTGGTCAAAATTCGCATCTCTTAATTCTTCAAACCATTGCCATGTTTAGGTAGAGTGTTTCATGCTGAAAATTCTGATATAAAATTCATCAAAAATGGATAAGAATTGTGTGAGATATGAGTGTTTAAAGTTTGATGCATGAAAATGTTTTCGATCGATTCTCTTAATCCATGGAGATTTAAGCCAAATCAATGCTTGATCCGTGTTCCTCATGAAACAAGCTTTCTAATGATGTATGCATTACAAAATTCTGCAAAAAAAATTAATGGAGGTACTATAGCGCCACCGTCTCCTTGAGGAAGACGGTGGAAACCACCGCCTGGAACAGTGCCAGCCACCGTCTGGTGCGCCTAAGGTTTTAAAGACCAAAACGACGTCGTTTCAGTCCAGCGCGCCGTACCTCACTTCGATTCTCGCCTCCAGCATTTGTGAATCTTTATTTCTCATGCGCTTCTATTTTTGTGATACTCAGTTCGATTCTTACCTCCAACGTTTTTTCAAATTAACCTCACCTTTTCTATTTCCCTCCAATTATCATGTGCATTAGTTCATTAATTCATAATATTTTCATCACACTTTGAAAAATCATAACAAATTGAAAATAACTCCAATTTAAATGCAATTTTTTGCTACATATTCATTGAGATGTCTATTATTTTGTGCTTGTGATTTCATGATTTTATCATTTCTGGAATTTTAATTGTGTTGGCTTCTTTGAACATGTATGCAAATGTGACATGTTGTACCAATTCTATTGTGAAATGCTCATACATTGGCCAATTGATTTGAAATTTGGTATGCTGATTCCCAACATGTTGCATGATTTTTGAGGCTTGGTTGTGCATTTTTAGCATTTCTCATTTCTGTTTTAGACACATGAATATGGTATGACAATGTGTGTCACACAATTTGATGTCATGTGCATTTTCATTTCTAGGTCAATTGAGCTTTGTTGATTCTAATTTTTGGCATGATGATTGTGTTTGACATGTTGTGTGCACATAAAATTTTTCATGATTGTTTGATTCATTTCTGTTTTAATATGGACTTTTGATTCTTGATGTCCAATTGTGTGCTTTGTAATTGCCTTTGCCATATCTTGCTCATGAGATGACTTTGCCATTTGATTTAGATTTGGTCCTTTTTAGGACATGTTCTTGATTAAATGAGCTTCATATTGAATATTGGCTGCTGTTTTGACTTTTTTCTTTGCCTTTGACCCTAGTCTTGGACTAGTGGTTTGTACTCATCTTGTGAGCTTTGTATTTCAGGTTCAAGCTTAGCTCTAGTGGTTGATGCAATCTTATGACTTGAGATGCAAATTTACATTGTCCACTAACCTTGATTATGTTATAGCTGCCTTGGTGAAGAACTCATTTGAGTTGTTGACTTTCCTTGTGTGCATATTGGTTGTAACACTGTTGATTGACTGTTTGATTTGTCTGGATGTGAATATTGACTTGTTTGACTTTCTTACAGGTACTTTAGCCGCTCTAGCTCATTGCTTGAGCTTTGCTTTGCTTGTGGTTGGCATACCACCTAGGTAATCATTCTCTAACTCCATGTAGTCTGGAAGCCCTGTCGTTTCTGTTTGACAGGCATTTGGCTGAAGTCCTCCTTAAGAGGCAATGGTTGTGTTTGTTTACTTTTGTGCCATGTACTTCAAGTCCTCCTAAGTGAAGAGGCAATTGGCAGATAGAAGGCGCTAGCAGTCAGACCCCTGCTAATCGTTTGAGTCGTTCATTATGCTCGCACTACGTGCTGAGGCTCTTGAACCTAACCCAAGATCCTTGTATATAGAGTCAGTCAAGTCGAGTAGGGTCCCACATTCTGGATCCCCATGTTTTCATTGATTCAAGCTCACCCAGGCCCGGGTTAAGAGCTATGAGGTCCAATCCTCATTACCTTTCATCTGCTCATCCTGGCGGTCAATGTTAGTGGTTAAGAGCCCTTAGATACCCTTCTAGTTGGCTTGTTTGTCGAGGTTGATATGACCCCTTGACTAAAGCCCCACCCTTGATGTTTGAGCCCCCTTGTTGGTGTGTTTACTTCATGTATGTGTGTTTGTGTGGTGTGATTGTATCCCCATAGGATAGCTAGACTTCGCATAGTCTCTCGTTTCATGTCAATTAAGGTAGCACGGTTCCTTCGTCTAGGACTTCCTTTCTTGCGTGAGCTTTCCTAAAACACAAACAAACTTGATCTTCTCTTAAGGACACATTGACTCCTTCTACTACACGTGAGTAAGTCTCCAAAGGTCGAGCATCCGGTAGATTGTGTAGTGACGTAGTTCACCTAAAAAACACAAAATAAATAGAAATAGTTTAGCCGAACTACGACAACTCTGATTCTCATGTCCAGATGAGATACGTAGGCACGAGATGTGATGTCTTGTCGAGTTTGACTAACAACTAACTTTAATCCTTGTCTCTCGCCCTCATTGCGATTGAGACCTTCCCTTTCTCTCGCCCTCGTTGCGATCGAGACCTTCCCTTTCTCTTGCCCTAGTTGCAATCGAGACCCTTCTGCTTTGTGTGTGTGTTCGGAGTCTGATGTAAGTCCAGCGATTGGCATTCGGTTTCCTGTTGGTGTTTGTTTGTTCGGAGTCTGATGTAAGTCCAGCGATTGGCATTCGGTTTCCCGTGTGTTTGTTGTTTGTTTGGAGTCTGATGTAAGTCCAGCGATTGGCATTTGGTTTCCTGTTTGCGTTTGTTTGTTCGGAGTTGGATGTAGGCCCAACGATTGGCATTCCATTGTCTGTTGTGTGTTTGCTCTGACGTCTCAGCGTCTTTGGTTTAGCGTTTTGTTTTGGCGTGCGTTAGCCGAGCTACGAGTGCTCTGATTCTTACTCTGGTTAGAGAAGATACGTATGCATAGGATGCGATGTCTTAGCGAGTACGTTTCCCGTTCCCTCGAACTACGTCGACTCTGATGTTTGTGTCTGACAAACTACGTAGGCCCAGGATGCGACATCCTGCCGAGTCCGCTTTTCCCGTCTTCTTTCTTCTGTGTTTTATTCCAGTGCGTGCAATTTTGAGCAGTTATTCAGCAACCTTATTCTATTCTTTCTGAGCGTGGATCCCGTCGAGTACGACAGACGTGAGGGGGTGCTAATACCTTCCCCTTGCGTAATCGACTCCCGATCCACAAGAGGTAAAAGGCCCAATACCCAGGCTCTGAGTGAACTCTAGGATACCTAGGAATAGAGTGATTCATGGGAAGCGGGTGGTATGGCGCCACTTAGCGGAACATGATATCACGAGCAGTTCAGATTCTGATGGGGTATTATCGTTGCATACACCTGGTGTGCATATGATGATATTCTTGAAAGGATCGTTTATCCTGCGTTTTTCTTGACCTTACCCTGGCCTAGATGACACCCGTGAGTGGGGCGGGATTGAATCATTTGCAGGTACTGACGCTGACTATGGATCAGTTGCATTTATGGAAGTTCATTTCTGAGACGCCGAAGTTCTATCTGTGGTACTTATCAGCGGGTTCCGTTTATTTCGGATCCCCGGGTTGAATTTGAAGGTACCTGTTTAGAGGATCTTGTTGTCATCCATTCAGTGGATGTTCCTGTGATGATGGTGGTGAATCCTCCGTTCCGTTTATTTTGGAACTCCCCAAGTTGGATTTGTGGTTGCATGGGCCCTCAGATGACTGTGACCAGTTCAGAGACTTGATGGATCTTCAGATGACTTGGAGGATGCGCAATGACTTGCATTCATGCATCTGCATCGTTCCCATTTTGCATTCATCTGCATCTAACCCGTGTCTATCCATATGGGGAGTATATCATTGATTGAGATTCTGGTTGAGAGACATCCTGATGTCCGAATGTTATTGTCAAATTTTTATCTGTCTCGATGAAGCCAGAATCTAAAGTCAGAATCTTCCTCATACGGATAGACATTGCATTCATGCGTGAGTCATATTAACCTGTTTTCTGTTTTATAGGTGTCAGTATCTGACCTGTTTGATTGACATGGGAATCACTGCTCGCGCCCACCGAATCACTCCTCCGCTCAGATATCCTACCAGACGCAACAAATCCAAGCTGATGGATCCACCCAACGCCGACATTCTCGAATTGAAAGAGATGATGAGGGAGTTGTTCAATGTCGTGCAAGGGCTCGCCTTGTGGCAGAAAGCAAATGCTGAGAGGTTGGAGAGGATTGAAAATTGGCTGATAACGGAGAAAACTCAGGGAAAGGCTCCGTCCTCTATAGTAAAGAAGCCCTCTGGTAATGGTCAGCACAAGAAGGAGGTTGAATCAAGTGGTGTGCCTACCAGAAAGGAACACAGTAGGGATCGTTACCACCCGTATGCTGCTATAGTGACTATTTTTGCTGGTAATCAATCTGTCCAACAACAATAACAACCACCTCAACAGAGAGCACAGAAAGCTGGGTGCCAAGTGAAGAAGGGGACGACGGATCGTCAGTTTGATAAGCCACCCGTGACTTATACCCTTCTGTTTAAGAGGTTGAGGGATCTTGGGTTAGTTCAGCCGAGGATATTGGTTCCTGTAGAATTACATCGGAGGCCTGCAAATTACGATGAGAACGCCAGGTGCGAGTTCCATTCTGGGGCACCCGGACATCATGTTGAGGGTTGTAGAGCTTTTAAGCATGTCGTTCAAGATCTGGTGGATTCTAAAGCCATCAATTTTGCACCGACGCCAAATGTTGATGCTGACCCCATGCCGATGCATGGTCCTATGGGAGTGAATGTGATGTCAGAGGATAAGGGAAAAACCTAGGTGACGAAGGGGGATCGGTTAAAAACTCCAATGTCTATGGTCCAGAGGCATCTGATGAAGAGTGGAGCTTTCCCTGGTTGTGATAATTGTTGTGTGGCTGTCGCTACAAATGGGTGTTCGATGATGAGGGAAACGATTGAAAGAATGATGGATGTGGAAATGGACGGTGTAATATGTGAAACACCAGGTCAAGCAGTTGAAGCCGTCAAGGTGGAGAACGCCATTGTTGTTGAGAAAGAGAAAAAGTCGTCCATTTCTTCTTACAAACAGGCCATGGAGGTGGTGAAGAGCGGAGAAGCCCAAGGCTGGGGAAGAATGGTAGACATTGTGGCAAAAGCTGATAGGTTCGGGGTTGGCTATCAGGGATGCCAAGACTTGTCTGAACAAAACAGAGGACGTCGTCAACCGTTCACGTTCATTAGTGCTGGAATGCTAGATCCAGGTCACGCCGGTGCGGTGGGTGAAGAGATTGACAGTGACTGCGAGCTGGACTCATGGATAAAATCGTGCGTACAAGGGAAGTGGAGGGCGTCAAAGATCATCACTGTCACTCATCATGAAGAGTAATATTTCTGTTTTTCAATTCTGTTTGCATGAAAGCCATACGTTTTTCCCGAAACGTATTGGTCCATTGTAAGGGCCACCTCATGTGTTTCATTTTGCAACATCTTGCATCATTAATGAATGGATGTTTTTTGTAGTAAAAGCGGTGTTCCCTGTTTTTCATTTATTTTTGCAGTTTAAAAAATAAAAATGGCAATGTTTGTTTTCATTTTTCCTGCCTTTTGATTGGATTCGTTCCGACTTTTGTATTCTCCGGATCTCATTGATGACAATTCGGTTACACCTCTGTATGACTTCGACAATCCGATCTATCATGCCGAGGAAGAAGGCGAAGAAGATTGTGATATGCTGGAAGATTAGCCAGGTTGTTGAAACAAGAGGAGAAGGTGATTCAACCACACGAGGAGCGAGTTGAGGTTGTTAATTTAGGCACCGAGGTGGCCACTTTGGAGGCAAATGTCAAGAGCAGAATGGTAGCACTGTCGAAAGAGTATGTTGATATCTTCGCCTGGTCTTATCAAGATTTGCCAGGGTTGGATACTGATATTGTTGTGCACAAGCTACCATTGAGAGAAGACTGTCCTCCAGTGAAGCAGAAGCTGCGGTGCCGAAAAAAGATGAGAAGGTGAGAACGTGTGTGGACTACCGAAATTGGAGCAGAGCTAGCCCGAAGGATGATTTACCGTTACCTCACATCGATGTGTTGGTAGATAATATAGCTCAGTTCTCTGTGCTTTCCTTCATGGATGGCTTTGCTGGCTATAATCAAATCGAAAGTTGCCAGATGATATGGAGAAAACAATGTTCATCACACCATGGGGCACCTTTTCGTTATAAGGTAATGCCATTCGGTCTCAAGAATGCCGGGGCCATGTATCAGGGAGCCATGGTGATTTTGTTTCATGATATGATTCATCGTGGAATCGAATGCTATGTTGATAACATGATAGCAAAGTCCCAAACAGAATGGGGTCATTCGGTAGACTTGGCCAAGTTGTTGGACCGGTTGAGACAATTCAAGATGAGGTTGAATCCGAATAAGTGCACTTGCGGAGTGCGGTCCGGTAAGTTGCTGAGGCTTATTGTGAGCGGAAAAGAGGAATCGAGGTTGATCCTGCTAAAAAAAAAAAAAAAAAAAAAAAAAAAAAAGAGCGAAAGTAAAAGCTATACAAGAAACGCTTGAACCGAGAACAGAAAAGGAGGTTCGTGGTTTCTTAGGTAGATTGAACTACATTTCACCGTTCATATCGCATCTAACTGCCACGTGTGAGCCCATATTCAAGTTGATTGAGAAAAGATCAAACGGTCAGGTGAAATAATGATTGCCAAGCGGCATTTGAAAAGAAAAAATATTTGCAGGAGCCTTCGATTATATTGCCTCCCTGTGGAGGGAGACCGTTAATCCTGTACTTGACGGTCTTTGAGGGGTCTATGAGGTGTGTACTGGGGCATCATGACGAGTCTGGTCGAAAAGAGCATGCAATTTACCTTAGCAAAAAGTTTACCGACTGTGAAACAATATATTCACCGCTCGAGAAAACTTGATGTACTTTGGCATAGGCTGCTCGCCGACTGAGACAGTATATGCTGGTTCATACCACTTTGTGGATTTCCAAGATGGATCCGATCAAGTATATGTTTGAAAAGCCAGCATTGACCGGACGGGTTGTGAGAGAACAAATGGTTTTGACTAAGAAAGCAATCAAGGGGAGTGTACTGCCTGATTACCTCGCGCAGCAACCCATTGAGGATTATCAACCGATGATGTTTGAGTTCCCTGATGAGGACATCGAGGTTCTCAAATCGAAATATTATGAGGAGCCAATCCCAGAGGAGGGGCCTGACCCTAAATCTGAACGGATTGTGATGTCTGATGGGGTCGTTAGCGTGAGTGGAAGCGGAGTTGGTGTTGCTTTGGTTACGCCAAAGGGATCCCACATTGCCCGGATAATATTTGAATGCACCAACAATGGTGGTTGAGTACGAAGCTTGTACCCTGGGTACCGAACCTCGACGTGTACATCTACTTGGGCAACGCTTTTCCCACTTGCGTATGGGATAGAAGCCGTGTTGCCAGTTGAGGTCCAGATTCCGTCAGTGAGAAGTCCTGATGGATGTGAAATTGGAAAAGGCTGAGTGGGTAAGTACTCGGTATGAAGCGTCGAGCCTAGTTGAGGAAAAGAGGCTAGTAACTGTCATGGGGCAGTTGTACCAGCAACGAGCGTGCTCTTGACCTAAATGTACGGTCTCGTGCGTACCACGTGGGAGATGTGGTGTTGAAAAGGATCCTTCCTCCTCAGAGATCGTAGGGGCAAGTGGACGCATAATTATGAATGCCCATTCATGGTCAAGATGGTTTTCTCTGGCAGAGCCTTGTTATTGACGACCAGGGATGGTGAGGGTTTGCCATCCCCTGTGAATGCGGACGCAGTTAAAAGATACTTCGTAAAAGAGACCCGCTGGACGAAAAGAATAAAATAGGTCAGGCAAAAAAGGGCATCCCGACGAACCGAAAAAAGAAAAGAATGATGAAAAAGGTTCGGGCAAAAATTAGGGATAAAGGAAAAACTGTACACCCGGCAAGTCGAAAACCCCACAAGGGCGGCTTGGGGAAAATAGGGTATCCCAGAGGACTGAAAACCCGAAAGGGCGGTCCAGACAAAAGAGGGATTGAAACGAACAACTGCGTCCAACATGATTGTTGGTACTTTGGTTAAGACACCTGGATAGTCTCCGGCAGAGATCAGTCGGAAGCGTCTTATTCAGAAGGCAGAAAGTGCGGGGAGTCTTGAGGACATATGGGGTGTAACCGAGTTGGAACCCGATGAGATCACGGTTTCACATTGCCATTAGGATAGATTTTTCCTTTTGTGCGCAATTACCTCTTTTCAGGGATTGCTTCCTGTGAGCTGCTCAGTCACGAGCCACCTTTGTCAGTCAATAAAATGCACATTCAGTCAAATAATTTTGTTTTTGTTTTCATTACCGCTTTGATTGCAAAAACATCTGTTTATTTTGATAAAGAATCTTTGCATTTTGAGACATAGAGGTCCCTTCCGATGCATGCTTACAAGATTGAAAATGTGAAATCTTATTCGGAAGTTTGAGTGACCTAGGTGTTGAAATGTTGGCACGCCTGGGGCACGTTTTTATCTAACGATCTCTTTTGCAGGTGCTGTTAGATATTCTCACTCACTTGCAGGTTGTGATGTGAAGCGTTTGACAAGAGATCCCCGCAGAGTCCAATCAGGGACGAGGGATAGAAGAACGGTGAAAAGACGGCAAAAGAATGGCGACGATCCTAGAGGGTAATCAAGAAGACTCTTCAAAGTCTGAGGATTAGAGAGTTGGCCCAAATCTGAGGAGATCGTTTGTCTCGAAGTAGAGAAAAGTCGAGAATACAAGGCGATGAATCAGAAGAGACCAGATGAGTCTGGGAGCTCTCAAAAGTGGAAATTTGACACTGTGGTTGGATGGTGAATGCCATTGTTCGACGAGTTGACGGACGTCCCGTGTCAAATAGGTCGTTATCTCCCCAGCGGATTCGAGAGCGGTGGTTTCCTCGGCCACCAGGCCTGAGATTGGCTCAGCATCCCCAGCAGGGTTGAGGTCGAGAAGGATTGTTAGCGTCCCCAGCGAGCCCGAAGGTTGCCATATCCCTAGCAGAGGTATCAGTGGGTAGATTGTTCCTCAGCATCCCCAGCAGGGTTGAGAATGTATTTCCCCAGCAAGTCTGAAGATTACTGTTTCCCCAGCGGAGTTTGCCTTGGCAGCTTTTCCCCAGCGAAGCCCCCAAGCGGATCGAGTTCAGTGGAGGTTGTCCCCAGTGAGGATTATCCATTCCCCAGCAGCTGTGCTATTCTCCAGCAGGGTGGAAATCAGAGTGATATTGAGTTCCTCAGCGGAGTTCCTCGAGCTCCCCATTAGAGTCCCCGAAGGGGGATATTTTTTATGCATTCATCATTTAGAAAAGCATAGCATATTGCATCATTAAATGCGTAGCATTTCCATGGTTATGGACCATTACGCTGAAAAAAAAACTCATGCATCAGCACCGCAAGCATAAACTAGCCCTAAGTCGTGGTTACCATTCAAGAATTGGTTGGGTTGGTGAAGATGTTATTCTGAGGAGTTTAGCATCGCGACGTTGGGTCATCTGAGTCGATTTCAGAATTGGTTTCCCCAACATGGTTGAGAGGTTGGTGTTTTCCCAACAAGTGACTCCCTAGTTGAGTGGGTTTCTCTGCCGTTTCGAGAATGTCAGATCAACAAGCATCCCCAGCAGTGCTACTCCCCACAGAGTTAGGGGGATCGAATCAGGAATTGTATGCCCAGCAAAGTGATCACTTGCTTTCCCAGCAAGAGTTTTCCTCCCCTTGCATCTTGCAGGCTTGGATCATATCCCCAGTAGAGGCGGATCAGTTTTCAACATCTGAATGGCACATTTACAGCGGTTGCTCTTGACAACGTTCAGGATTGGTAATCCCTAGAGAGGTTTATTTCCTCACCCGTCCGCGAAAGGAAAGCGTGACTCCCCAGCGTAGTCCTCGGCCAGTGTCTGCCTTTGTCCTGACATAGGTAGATGTCATCCTTACGATACCAGTAGGTGTCGTGTTGATCCCCGTGTGGGTCTCCTTTTTTTGGTGTCAGTAGACATCATCTTTCGATGTCCGTAGCATCGAGTCTCTTTCCCATTCGTCCGTTGGCGTCTGTTCGTGGTGTCTTTCTTCCCATTCGTCCGTTGGCGTCTGGTCGTGGTTTCTCTTCCCATTCGTCCGTTGGCGTCTGGTCATGGTTTCTCCTTCCCATTCGTCCGTTGGCGTCTGGTCGTGGTTTCTCTTCCCATTCGTCCGTTGGCGTCTGGTCGTGGTTTCTCTTCCCATTCGTCCGTTGGCGTATGGTCGTGGTTTCTCTTCCCATTCGTCCGTTGGCGTCTGGTCGTGGTTTCTCTTTCCCATTCGTCCGTTGGCGTCTGGTCGTGGTTTCTCTTCCCATTCGTCTGTTGGCGTCTGGTCGTGGTTTCTCTTCCCATTCGTCCGTTGGCGTCTGGTCGTGGTTTCTCTTCCCATTCATCCGTTGGCGTCTGGTCGTGGTTTCTTTCTCCCATTCATCCGTTGATGTATGGTCGAGTTCTTTCCCAGTCATCGGTAAATGTCTAGTCGTGCTTTTTTTGTGTCGGTAAACATCATCTTTCGATGTCGGTAAACGCCGAGTTTTTTCCCATTCGTTCGTTGACGTCTGGTTGTGTATCTTTTTTCTAGTGATCGGTAAATGTCTGGTCGTCCTTTCTTTTGGTGTCGGTAAACATCATCTTTCGATGTCGGTAAACGTCGAGTTTTTTCCCATTCGTCCATTGACGTCTGGTTGTGTATCTTTTTTCCCAATCATCGATAAATGTCTGGTCGTCCTTTCTTTTGGTGTCGGTAAACACCATCTTTCGGTGTCGGTAAACATCGAGTTCCTTCCCAGTCATCGGTAAATGTCTGGTCGTGCTTTTTTGGTGTCGCTAAACATCATATTTCGATGTCGGTAAATGCCGATTTTTTTCCCATTCGTCCGTTGACGTCTGGTTGTGTATCTTTTTTCCAGTCATCGGTAAATGTCTGGTCGTACTTTTTTGGTGTCGGTAAACATCATCTTTCGATGTCGGTAAACGTCGAGTTTTTTGCCATTCGTCCGTTGACGTCTGGTTGTGTACCTTTTTCCAGTCATCGATAAATGTCTGGTCATGTATCCTTTCTTTGATAAATATCAAAATCCCCAGTAGAGTCGTCGGTAAACGTCTTGTCTGGTTCCAGTTGAAAACATCTTGTTCCTCCCCAGTCGAAGCCGCCACCGGTAAATGGCCCCGCTTTCCTTGATATCAGTGTATATCAAGTCGACTGTTCCACCAGCCGCCATCGGTAAATGGCCTCGCTTTCCTTGATATCAGTGTATATCAAGTCGACTGTTTCTTTGATCATCCTCCGCAGAGTGAAAATTCTTCGTTTCTTTCGTATTCAATCCCTGTTTACCTTGAAGGTCTGACAGCCGTTGCTCTCATCCATTCAGGTTCCCAGTTGATTGAATAGGGGCAGTTGTAGCACCTCAAATTTTCACCCCCCAGTCATGCATTCATTTCATTTTTTTTAGGTCATTAACATTGCATATTGCATTGCATCATGGCAGTCAACTAGAACTGGCTTTAAGAGAAGGCCTCAGTGCAAAGAGAGCAAGTTTTCCTTGAGATGAAAGCCACATGAGAATTCTAGAGAGCTTATATGAATCAAGGTTCATTTTGAAGCAACTTGACCAAGTGTCAGAGGCTCAAAAGTCATCAGTACATGTCCAGGTCATCTGGGGCCCATAAAGTCAACTGAAAGTCAACTGAGGGCTAGGAGGTGGAGAAATGGTTTGAGACACTTCATTCATGTCCAAAAGAGGTTTTTTCATCATGACAAACATTTACCTTGAAGAATTTGAAGTCAGATCAAAAGTTTCCCAAAATGGAAAGTGATATGTAATTTCAAGTTTCCAAAAATGGCATGTTTTTGGACCACTTTCAACTTGACTTTCCAACATCAAAGAAGCTTCAAATTAAATTTTGTCCAACATGAAAGTTGAAGATATTTCTCTCCCATTTCCAAAAAGTGCAAGATCATGAGCATCTGATGAATGGTTGAGAAATTATAAGCAAATGATCACCAAGTGTGCATGAAACTTCAAAATGCCATAACTTTTGATCCAAAACTCCAATTTAGGCCACTCTTTTTGCAAATTGCATGTCATGACCTATATTTTCCAACTCCCTTATTGCATTGTGTCATACCCCGATTTTGGCCCTGAATTGTTTTCCCATCGATCATTCATTTTCTTTTCTCCTCATGATCATTTCATCTGGTCATGAATCTATCCACCGACTTGTTTCGTTTAGACTTGTCATCACCCGAATTTCCAGATAATACGACTTGAGCTGGTCATAAATGCTTTGAATTCAGTTTCTAGAAAAGTGGAAACACAGCCAGAACTGAAGGTGAAGAAGGATGATTAAGTATATGAACATAAAAGGCAAAGTGAAAGAGAAAAAAAATCGGAGGCGGAATTGAAAACTGGCAAACAGAAAAACCCTAACCTTAAAATCAAAGACAAACCTGGTTTGAAGAGTTGGAGGAGTTTGAAGCTTCATCATCGCCGTCATTACCGCCGAAGGTGAGCTCCTTTTTTATCCCATCCACGAGTTCTTGCATGTCCCGGTGTGTTTGAGTGAGACGCGAGCGATTGGGAACGACACTGATTGGGAACTTTTGAGAGCGATACCGAGATTGAGAGAGCGGTGAGGGAGCGATTTCATTGAGGGCGAGGGAGAGAGCTTGCTGGTAGCGATTGAGAGAAGAGAGATTCGTGAGAAAGAGAGGGCGAGTTCGTGAGGCCTCTGTTACTATTCCATCTTTTCTTTTTTTTTTCTTTTCTTTAATTTATTTGTTTAAACAGAATAAGTTTTGAAAGCATTAAAGATTATTTTGTTTAAAATTCCTAGGTTATTAGTTAATAATAGTTTTTATATTTCCAACTTATTCCCCATTGATAACCCAACAGCCAAGCGGCTGGGTTCAGTTATTGGTAGTCCAACAGTTTTCTTTTTATTAGTTTTTTTATTTTAATTCTAATTTTTTATCTATTTTAGTTTACTTATCCAATCTAGCATCAAAATAACAACTAGTGATAAATGGCCTAGTGGAGAGAGGGTAGTTTCATAATCTTAAGTGGAGAGGGTTCAATACTCATATGTAGCATTTTTTCCTTTAGCATTTTATTTCTTTTAACATTTTTATGTTTATGTTTTATTATACTCATGGTTTCATTATTATTTAATAACACAAATCTGTTTTTTTTATTAATTTCATCATTCATTCAAAACCATTTTTAAATTATTAAAATCACACTTTTCTCGATTCAATATCGAGCCCATTTTCATACCCTTGTAAGTCGATTGCTTTTAAGCATCGCCATCAACCTCACATAGCTTACTCTTGGGCTTTCTTACAATGAGCCGGTTCTCTTGCACTTACACTCATACTTTGCATTATTTGTTGTTTGGGTCCGATTTAATTATTTCATGATTTTGAATCCCCATTTGACAAAATGTACCCCACTCCCCCGATGTGTAATAATTTTGTACTGTTTTATTTCTTTATTTTGTTTGACTGTTTAGTTAGACATTAACACAAGAATAAAACCAACCATTTCCAAAAGATCAAAAATAATGACTCGATCCAACGTCGAGTATTTTCTCAATAAACAAATCAATTCATTTCTCCCTCCTATTCCGTCCCATTTCTTTCAAACTTTCATCAAACGCTTGATTCAACGTCAAGCCATTTTTTCTAATAAAAACTCAAAAAATATTAATTCATAGTTAAGACCTTTTCAATAAAGATGGAAGTGGAACGTGGTGTATACCACGCACTCTTGAGACTAGGATTCGAGATGTATATCTCGCCAATCCTAGCTCTCGCCATCATCCAAATTTATCCACTTTGTTTTCTCTCAAACACCCATTCAAATTTCTCTTAAACATCCATCAATGCTTGATCTAGTGTCAAGTCATTTTTCACAACAAAAACCAAAATACCTAATTCTTACTTAACACTTTTCCAATAAAGGTGGAAATGGAACATGGTGTATACCTTGCACTCCTGAGGTTAAGATTCGAGACGTATGCCTCGCCAATCTTAACTCTCGCCATCTTCTAAAACTGTCAATGTGGTTTCGTCAAACCCTTTCTCAATCAAATCTAAAATACCTAAATCTTATTTAACACTTTTTCAATAAAGGTGGAAATGGAACATGGTGTATACCATGCACTCCTGAGATTAAGATTCGAGACGTATGCCTCGCCAATCTTAACTCTCGCCATCTTCTAAAACTGTCAATGTGGTTTCGTCAAACCCTTTCTCAATCAAATCTAAAATACCTAAATCTTATTTAACACTTTTTCAAGAAAGGTGGAAATGGAGCATGGTGTATACCATGCACTCCTGAGATTAAGATTCGAGACGTATGCCTCGCCAATCTTAACTCTCGCCATCTTCTAAAACTGTCAATGCGGTTTCTTCAAACCCTTTCTCAATCAAATTCCAAAAAATACTTAATTCCTATCTTAACTTCTTTCAATAAAGATGGAAATGGAACATGGTGTATACCGTGCACTCCTGAGGCTAGGATTCGAGATGTATATCTCGCTCATCCAAGTTCTCGCCATCACTCAAAATACATCAAACCAATCAAACTCTTTTCTCGTCGCCGTGCGATTAATCAAAAACCTTTTTCATAAACGAAAGATATATTGTCTTAAGTGATACAAAACAATGTTTCGGTCACGATTGTTGAGTAGAGATAAATGATGCTTTTCCGAATGTAGATTTATAAATCCGTTCGATGTGTGGTATGCGTCCACTCCTCATCTGTTTTGGGTAAAACAATGTTTTCGTCGATTAATACAGTATAGCTTTTGCTAAAATCGACCAACAAACAAACATTTTTCTACCCAGAACTACGTAAGCCTTGACTTCTCTATTGAGATACGTAGGAGCAGGATTCGTAAATCTTGTCAGGCCCATTAATAAAAAACTTAGGTTTAGTCCTTCGTCAAAAATCCAAAAACATTTCTTCTTTCTTCTCATCCTTTCTTTCTTTCCCACTTGATAATTCGAAAAGCCTAACATTTCAATTAACATTAATGCACAGAACTGACCTAATGGTTCCCGTTGAGTACAACGGACGTGAGGGGTGCTAATACCTTCCCCTTGCGTAATCGACTCCCGAACCCTGATATTGGTTGCGATGACCATATCTTATCCTTTCTTTGTCTTGGGTTTTATCGATATTTCCCCTTTCCTTTTTAGGAATAAATAAAGTTCGGTGGCGACTCTGTTCGGTCCATCATTGCGAGCGTGCGATCGCGCTTCGCTTTGAAGTCGTATCCCCATTTTTTCGAGGTGCGACACATTGCATGAAATAATATCACATGACCATTGGTGCATACATGTGCTTTTTGGAGGGAAAATCATTAATTTGAAATTGGTTGATGCTACAAGCTTTTTGGTCATTCCATCATGTTCATAAGTTGATTTTATGTGGATTGGAACCATGCATGTGCACTGTTCACGTTCATATTGCCATGCATAGGGTGAATTTTCCAATTGTGCATAACACCTCATATCTCATTAAACTTTCATTAGCCATGCCTAAGTGTCATTAGCAAAGTGATTAAGGAAGCATATAAAAGCCTAATTGTAACAGAATTTTCATAAGAACACATTCTAGATCTAGATCACATTTTTCCCTCCAATTTTTCTCTCAATCAAAATTCAAAAATTCTTCACATAACACTTGAATTTTATTGCATATTCTTGTTCCTTAATCATCATTTGGTAGGATTCAAGCATTGATTTGAAGAAATTAGTGAAGAATCAAGCAAATCCATACATGAACATGAACATGGAGTTTTGAGTTTCAGCTAGATCCAAAACAATTTAAGCATCAATTCGTGTTCTGGACTTCATAGCAAGGTTGAGGAAGGAGAACTGGAGCTGGAAGAAGTTTGAATCTACTGTTTTGGTCACTGCAAGTTCAGGTTGGTCAAAATTCGCATCTCTTAATTCTTCAAACCATTGCCATGTTTAGGTAGAGTGTTTCATGCTAAAAATTCTGATATAAAATTCATCAAAAATGGATAAGAATTGTGTGAGATATGAGTGTTTAAAGTTTGATGCATGAAAATGTTTTCGATCGATTCTCTTAATCCATGGAGATTTAAGCCAAATCAATGCTCGATCCGTGTTCCTCATGAAACAAGCTTTCTAATGATGTATGCATTACAAAATTCTGCAAAAAAAATTAATGGAGGTACTATAGCGCCACCGTCTCCTTGAGGAAGACGGTGGAAACCACCGCCTGGAATAGTGCCAGCCACCGTCTGGTGCGCATAGGGTTTTAAAGACCAAAACGACATCGTTTCAGTCCAGCGCGCCGTACCTCACTTCGATTCTCGCCTCCAGCATTTGTGAATCTTTATTTCTCACGCGCTTCTATTTTTGTGATACTCAGTTCGATTCTTACCTCCAGCGTTTTTTCAAATTAACCTCACCTTTTCTATTTCCCTCAAATTATCATGTGCATTAGTTCATTAATTCATAATATTTTCATCACACTTTGAAAAATCATAACAAATTGAAAATAACTCCAATTTGAATGCAATTTTTTGCTACATATTCATTGAGATGTCTATTATTTTGTGGTTATGATTTCATGATTTTTTCATTTCTGGAATTTTAATTGTGTTGGCTTCTTTGAACATGTATGCAAATGTGACATGTTGTACCAATTCTATTGTGAAATGCTCATACATTGGCCAATTGATTTGAAATTTGGTATGCCGATTCCCAACATGTTGCATGATTTTTGAGGCTTGGTTGTGCATTTTTAGCATTTTTCATTTCTGTTTTAGACACATGAATGTATGGTGTGAAAATGTGTGTCACACAATTTGATGTCATACTTGTGCATTTTCATTTCTAGGTCAATTGAGCTCTGTTGATTCTAATTTTTGGTATGATGATTGTGTTTGACATGTTGTATGCACATAAAAAGTTTCATGATTGTTTGATTCATTTCTGTTTTAATATGGACTTTTGATTCTTGATGTCCAATTGTGTGCTTTGTAATTGCCTTTGCCATATCTTGCTCATGAGATGACTTTGCCATTTGATTTAGATTTGGTCCTTTTTAGGACATGTTCTTGATTAAATGAGCTTCATATTGAATATTGGCTGCTGTTTTGACTTTTTTCTTTGCCTTTGACCCTAGTCTTGGACTAGTGGTTTGTACTCATCTTGTGAGCTTTGTATTTCAGGTTCAAGCTTAGCTCTAGTGGTTGATGTAATCTTATGACTTGATATGCAAATTTACATTGTCCACTAACCTTGATTGTGTTGTAGGTGCCTTAGTGATGAACTCATTTGAGTTGTTGACTTGCCTTGTGTGCATATTGGTTGTAACACTGTTGATTGACTATTTGATTTGTCTGGATGTGAATATTGACTTGTTTGACTTTCTTACAGGTACTTTAGCCGCTTTAGCTCATTGCTTGAGCTTTGCTTTGCTTGTGGTTGGCATACCACCTAGGTAATCATTCTCTAACTCCATGTAGTCTGGAAGCCCTGTCGTTTCTATTTGACAGGCATTTGGCTGAAATCCTCCTTAAGAGGCAATGACTGTGTTTGTTTACTTTTGTGCCATGTAGTTCAAGTCCTCCTAAGTGAAGAGGCAATTGGCAGATAGAAGGGGCTAGCAGTCAGTCCCCTGCAAATCGTTTGAGTCGTTCATTATGCTCGCACTACGTGCTGAGGCTCTTGAACCTAACCCAAGATCCTTGTATATAGAGTCAGTCAAGTGGAGTAGGGTCCCACATTCTGGATCCCCACGTTTTCATTGATTCAAGCTCACCCAGGCCCGGGTTAAGAGCTATGAGGTCCAAACCTCATTACCTTTCATCTGCTCACCCTGACGGTCAATGTCAGTGGTTAAGAGCCCTCAGATACCCTTCTAGTTGGCTTGTTTATCGAGGTTGATATGACCCCTTGACTAAAGCCTCACCCTTGATGTTTGAGCCCCCTTGTTGGTGTGCTTACTTCATGTATGTGTGTTTGTGTGGTGTGATTGTATCCCCATTGGATTTCTAGACTTTGCATAGTCTCTCGTTTGCATGTTAATTAAGGTAGCAGGGTTCCTTCGTCTAGGACTTCCTTTCTTGCGTGAGCTTTCCTAAAACAAAAACAAACTTAATCTTCTCTTAAGGACACGTTGACTCCTTCTACTACAGGTGATTAAGTCTCCAAAGGTCGCGCATCCAGTAGATTGTGTAGTGACGTAATTCACCTAAAAAACACAAAACAAATAGATATAGTTTAGCCGAACTACGGCAACTCTGATTCTCATGTCCAGATGAGATACGTAGGCACGAGATGCGATGTCTTGTCGAGTTTGACTAACAACTAACTTTAATCCTTGTCTCTCGCCCTCGTTGCGATTGAGACCTTCCCTTTCTCTCGCCCTCGTTGCGATCGAGACCTTCCCTTTCTCTTGCCCTAGTTGCAATCGAGATCCTTCTGCTTTGTGTGTGTGTTCGGAGTCTGATGTAAGTTCAGCGATTGGCATTCGGTTTCCTGTTGGTGTTTGTTTGTTCGGAGTCTGATGTAAGTCCAGCGATTGGCATTCGGTTTCTCGTGTGTTTGTTGTTTGTTTGGAGTCTGATGTAAGTCCAGCGATTGGCATTCAGTTTCCCGTGTGTTTGTTGTTTTTTTGGAGTCTGATGTAAGTCCAGCGATTGGCATTTGGTTTCCTTTTTGCATTTGTTTGTTCGGAGTTGGATGTAGGCCCAGCGATTGGCATTCCATTTCCTGTTGTGTCTTTGCTCTGACGTCTCAGCGTCTTTGGTTTAGCGTTTTGTTTCGGCGTGCGTTAGCCGAGCTACGAGTGCTCTGATTCTTACTCTGGTTAGAGAAGATACGTATGCATAGGATGCGATGTCTTAGCGAGCACGTTTCCCGTTCCCCCGAACTACGTCGACTCTGATGTTTGTGTCTGACAAACTACGTAGGCCCAGAATGCGACATCCTGCCGAGTCCGCTTTTCCCGTCTTCTTTCTTCTGTGTTTTATTCCAGTGCGTGCAATTTTGAGCAGTTATTCAGCAACCTTATTCTATTCTTTCTGAGCGTGGATCCCGTCGAGTACGACGGACGTGAGGGGGTGCTAATACCTTCCCCTTGCGTAACCGACTCCCGATCCTTACAATCTCTGGTCGTAAGACCATTTCCATTTCAGGTTTACTTCGAGCATTTCCTTTCCCTCCTTTGGGATAAATAACGCACGGTGGCGGCTCTGTGTCTTTTCCCGCCGGTTGTTTTTCACGTATCCGACAGACTGCATCTGAATTCACAGGACGAGTGAAATCCTCCCCATCCATAGTTGTAAGCATCAAAGCACCGCCTGAAAAGGCTCTCTTAACAACATATGGACCTTCATAGTTTGGAGTCCACTTGCCCCTAGAATCGGGCGCGAAAGACAAAACTTTCTTGAGCACTACGTCACCTTCTCGGAACACACGAGGCTTGACCTTCTTATCGAATGCTTTCTTCATTCTTTGCTGATATAACTAACCATGACACATGGCAGTCAATCGCTGCTCTTCGATTAAATTCAGTTGGTCGTAACGACTCTGAATCCATTCCGCATCAGTCAACTTGGGGTTTGAGGGTACCATTTTTCTTTTACTTTTTTTTTTTATTTTGATTTTTTTTTTATTTTGATTTTGATTTTGTTTTTTTTTACCCCCTTTGTTTTTTTTTGTAATGCCCCAGTTTGACTGTTCTGCCGATTCCCAAGATACAGCTGAATGATCTTCTTTTCATACTCAAGAAGACGGGTAATCTCGTCCGGAATCCCCTTCAACATCATCTTCCTCTGCCTCGAATACAGGGAATTCAAAATTGGGAGATGACGTTGGATCATTATGTTCAATGGGTTTTGGAATCAACCTGCATAATGATTTTGGATAATAAAAACTTTAGAATTTAAACAAGCAAATCATTATGCAGATGAAAAGATTGCTTTTATTCTTGTTTTTAGGGTTTTTTGTGATCACCAATTTCATGCAAAAAAGCAAAAAGCAAAAACAAATGGAAAAACAAATGTTTAACATGCATTTATT
Source organism: Lathyrus oleraceus (assembly GCF_024323335.1). Lineage (NCBI taxonomy): Eukaryota > Viridiplantae > Streptophyta > Magnoliopsida > Fabales > Fabaceae > Lathyrus > Lathyrus oleraceus. The sequence goes on along the minus strand of NC_066582.1, from coordinate 354,888,124 downwards.
GAATGAAAACATCATTGTATTAAATGTTGCCAACAATGTCATCACTTCTCCTTTTGGCATGGGAGAAGGGTTTTTAAACAAAGCAAACATATTACGCTGACTTATGAATGACCGTAGGAACATCCACAGCGACCCAATTGTGGCAGATCCCACCAGGGATGACAAAATTGCCAGAATCCTCTGCATCCTCCTCCAGAATAGCAGCAGCTTCCTCGCTCTGAGCGGCGTGGATAAAACCTCCACTCTTGAACAACCCTTGCTCGTTGAAGACCCCAGAAGAAAAGCCAATGACAGCCCGAGACTTGTTATCTTCAAGCTCGATCATTTTTCCTAGACCAGCAACTACACCACATTCGATGGCCAGTTTCGCATCTCGATAGGAAGCAAATGAAGGAGACCTCTTCTCAACCGGCTCGGCTATAGATAAAGCTTGGAAAGGCGTTCCAACTTCATCCTCAGCATCAATGTATGAGAAGGAAGACAAGTGGCTAACCAGGAGAGCTTTTTCTCCCCCTACCACAACCGGTTTCTTGTTCTTGACGAATTTCAGCTTCTGGTGTAGGGTGGATGTCACGGTGCCAGCCTCGTGAATCTATGGTCTACCAAGGAGACAGCTATAAGATGGGTGGATATCTATAACCTGAAAGGTGATCTGGAAATCACTTGGTCTAATCTTGATTGGGAGATCAACTTCCCCAATCACAGTCTTACGCGACCCATCAAAAGCTTTCACAACAACTCCACTCTGCCTCATGGGAGGCCCTTGAAATGACAATCTAACGAGAGTGGATTTCGGCAATACGTTCAGGGATGACCCAGTGTCCACCAGCACGTTGGACATGGCGTCATTCTTGCAATTCATGGATATATGTAAAGCCATGTTGTGGTCTCTTCCCTCCTCCGGGAGATCAGAGTCACAGAAACTCAAAGTGTTGCAAGTAGTAATGTTTGCAACAATGCTGTCAAACTGTTCAATAGTGACGTCGTGATCGACATAAGCCACATCCAAGACTTTCTGCAGAGCCTCTCTGTGCGGTTCTGAATTCAGAAGCAACGATAACACGGAGATCTTGGATGGTGTTTGTAGAAGCTGGTCTACAACGTTGTACTCACTCTTCTTGATGAGCCTCATCATCTCATCACAGTCTTCATTCACAATGCCACTAGGGCCAACAGAAGAAGTAGGAGTCTTTTGTACAGAGGAGGGTTTAGCAACAGGTGCTAGGTTCGGAGAATTCACTGCACTCCCAATCGGACTCTCAACAGAATCAACATTAGCCTGAGGCTTAGGAGGTGCAGAAAACATACGACCGCTACGGGTCAACCCACTCACATCAGCAATATTCACAACAGATGGAGAAGGCAAGGGCACTTCTTTCCCATCTTCCACAGCAACAGCATTATAACGAAAGGGAATTGCTTTATCAGAGGAATAAGGCACAGGGCCTGCAGGCTTTATAATCAGGGCAGGAGAAATCTTCTGCTTGCTACCATCATAACCAATGACAACAGGCTCAGGGATCCTGAACACAGGAGAAATCACATTAACCTCAGGTTCATCTTCATCAACATTTCTGTTCTGAAGGATCTCAATAGTCCCAACGTCTAGCAATTCCTGAAGATCTTTCCGCACTTGGCGACAGCCTAGACGATTGACAGAGCAGATACGACATTTGTCATGGTCGTGCTCCAGATGACTGTAATCACACAGCAGACGATGCAACTCAACCAATGACTGTCGAATATGGCTAACATATTTGACCTTGTATTTACCAGGGTAACCCTGGACCATGTTAACTGACTTCCCATGCTCGGGCAGTGGGTTCTTTGTAACATTAGGACCTGCGTCCGCTTCCGAATGATAAACACAATGCTGATCAGGCTTATACCACCACTGCGGGTTGGCCGGTATAGCTGGCGGGTCTCTCGGAGTAATCAATTTCCGCTCTATCAAAGAGGGATACAGCTCTACGTATGATACAGGAATAGGATCGAAGGTGATCTTCTTCCTTTCATAACTCGTACTAGCTTGATTACTGTTGCGAGGCTGGTAAGCCTGCTGTTGAGGACGATGTCGTTGTTGATACTGTTGAGATGGTTGCTGATTATTGTTGTGCTGATGATGATATTGCTGATTGTTGTCTCTGAAGGCAGGTGCTATGTGAGCCACCTGGTGCTGATTGCTGGCTGAACACACCGGCTTCCTCTGCACGGAGGGTCTTCTGGGTTTGACATGGGATTGCACAGCATGTGCCTCTCCATCTTTCTTCTTCTCAAACGCCCCATATCGTTTGCTAGAAGAGCCTTCATCTTTGGTCAGCCGTCCCTCACGGACTCCTTCCTCTAGACGCATCCCCATGTTCACCATCTCGGTGAAGTCAGAAGGAGCGCTAGCAATCATCCGCTCGTAATAGAATGAACTCAAGGTCTTCAGAAAGATCTTGGTCATTTCCTTCTCTTCCAGCGGAGGAGTAATCTGAGCTGCCAGCTCTCGCCACCTCTGGGCGTACTCTTTAAATGTCTCTTTGTCCTTCTGGGCCATGGCTCTGAGCTGATCCCGGTCGGGAGCCATATCCACGTAGTATTTGTATTGCTTGACGAAGGCTTCGCCAAGGTCATTGAAGGAACGGATGTTTGCACTGTCCAAACTCATATACCAACGCAGTGCAGCACCGGACAGACTGTCCTGGAAATAATGAATGAGTAGCTGATCATTATCCGTTTGAGTAGACATTTTCCTGGCATACATAACCAGGTGGCTGAGAGGGCAGGTGTTCCCCTTGTACTTCTCAAAGTCTGGGACCTTGAATTTGACAGGAATTTTCACACCGGGAACTAAACAGAGTTCAGCAGCAGATTTGCCAAAGAGGTCCTTTCCTCGAAGATTTTTCAATTCCTTACGGAGCTCAACAAATTGGTCATTCATAGCATCCATCTTCTCATGAACATCTGGGCCCTTAGACGGCTCAGAATGATAGATGGTGTCGTCTACCCTAGGAACGGTATGCACGACAGGAGGAGGCACAGCAAGGACCGGGCTAGATGTCGGCATGGAAGCGAAAGTTGGCGCAGGAATATCAGGCATAAAGCCAGGAGGCATCCCCCACGGAAACCCGGATGGCATGGCTGTTGGCACGAAGTGGGCACTGGCAGCTGGCACTATAGAGGAAACAATCTCAGAAATGACTATCCTCTGGGGAGGAGTTGCAAGTGTTGGAGACGGCTGGTTCTGAGCAGCTAGAAAAGACTCCATCAAAGCGCTCAGTCTGGCGACTTCCTCTTTAAGCTCACGGTTCTCTTGCTGAAGATGATCCATCAATCTGGAAGAGTTGGCTCTGGTGTAGTACCGATGAGTCAGCTTGTCTTCAAAATAAATGAAGAGCACAGAGTTAGACCACAAGACCAGAGGCTGAGAATAACACCTGCTTATGCAAATGATGCATGCAATGCTTGTGCATATGATTTGTTTTTATTTGAAGGAACTTTTAGGGTATTATTTGCAAATTTTGAATATTAAGCATTTGATCGCATATGGAAAATATCTCATCAAATATATTTGAGAAAAGAAGTACAGCATTGTCAATCATTACAAGAGAAAAGGAAAATAAACATCCTATGGATCCCTAGAAGCTCGGGATGCCGGAAGATAAGCTGCACGAAGCCTCTTAATCTCTCTCTCATATGCTGCTTCCATATCCGCCTTCTCTTTGGCGAGTCTGTCATACCTCCTTTTCCAGAACTTGGAAGACTGAGGAAGTAGAGAAGTCCATGCATCGTTCGGATCATCAATGACCTGATGCTCGAGGAACTCGATCTGGGCGTCCTTCTCCTTAAGTTGTTGAAGCAACTCTTGTCTTTCACGGATCCAGGCACGTGAAAGGTCTTCGTCTCTCAACTCCTCTACGCCTAGGTTAGGGAGGGTTGAAGGCCCAGCCACAACCAAAGGTGTAGGTCTCGGATAATCATAAGGCATGAGATACTCGGATGCTCTCTTCCTCACCCAAGTAGTATACGGCTCCAAAGCAATGCAGTTCTTCGGACCCAACTCATTCCTACCCTTCTTGTGAATCTTGCGCCAAGCGCAGACCATCCTTGCTTTCAAGCCTTGGGGATCTTTACCCTCCTGAAAGAACACACCTTCTAACAGAATGTTATTAGGTTTATCCTTTAGGGGGAACCCAAGCTGACGTCGTGCTAACACAGGGTTGTAGCTAATCCCACCACATGTACCAAGAAGAGGCACATTGGAGAATTCACCATAAGAGTCAATGATCAGCACCGTGTCGTAGACTCGATCATACCAAGAGATATCGTCATTAGTGAGAGATATGAGTCTCGTAGACCACCGTAGACATCCCTTGTTCTCCTTGAAAGCGACCGTCTGCGGTAAGTGAGAAATAAACCACTTGTACAACAGAGGAAAACAGCACACAATAGCGCCACCACCCTTTGCATTCCTCAGATGCAAAGAGACATAGGTATCACCCAACAGAGTTGGAACGGGATTAAGAACAAAGAAGATCCTAATAGCGTTCACATCCACAAATTTGTCGATGTTAGGGAACAATACCAATCCATAGATGAGAAGCACAAATATGGCTTCAAAGGCATCCTCACTCATGGCCTTCCCATAAACGGTAGCTTGAGCGATGACGAACTCAGAAGGGAGACCTTGAATTCCACCTTTGGTAGTCATATGAACTTTAACCAAGGATTCATCTATGTGCAATAAGTCTGCGATCTCTTGAGAAGTAGGAATACTCGCCAAGCCACTGAACGACAACTGATCCAGAATAGGAATACCCACAAGATGAGCATACTCCTCAAGGGTAGGCAATAGCTGAAAGTCTGGAAAAGTGAAGCAGTGATACAGAGGACCATAGAACTTGACCAAAGTACCCATCAACCCTCGTCAATCTGAGTAGTCAGAAGAGACAGAAGCTTCCCATAACGAGCTTTGAAACCCAAGGGATCTAATACATAAGATGTCATATTCCTAACTCTTTCAGATCGGGTTGTCTGAAGCTGTACTTCTTTGTATGCCTTTTTTGTCTTTCCATATCTGAAAATTTTGCAAATAAACCCCTTAAGTTCCTTGAAAAGTTTCTTTTTTCTGATGATATGGATGCAGATGAATGCATAAATGCATGAATGCAACAATCACACTCAAGGATCAAGCAAAGCACACCAGACAAAGGTCATGGGATGGTTCGTATTATCCCTAATATCAATCATCCATTTTGGTGGATTATGGTTTACACCTTATCAACACCCAAGTTCCATTGATATTAACGATATACGAACGACTCAACCATGAATCACGGGTTTGGTGTGAGTCACGAGCATGGAGTCTCGGTTAAGAACCACCCAAAGGGAGTGTACTATGGTTTAAACCTGCCGAACATGTTCTATCAGAGGTTCCCATAGTTATCATCCCATCTTTTGAATATTATCAGAGGAACGAATACTCGTATTCCAAAAATATTCTCAAGAGAGACTCTTATGAGTGTAGTATCGCGTAACAATCGTATCAAATCTGACATTTGAACGACCTCCGCACTACATCCTAGAAATAGGCCAAGATGGGCTTGGTAAACTAAGGTCCTTGGCTTCTACGGCACATATTGGAAGAATAATGCCTAACCATAAATGACTTATGTGACATCATTGATCCAACACGACCTCCACCAAGTGAATGGACTCGCAAGTCAACTTGCTAAGGGATAACTCCACACAAGTCGACGAGACTACGCCATTCTCCTATCATAGGGTGCACTCGAGTTCGGGTATAGAACTCATCTCACAAGGATCACCAAGTAAGCAAGCAATTGATATATCAAGCAATTCAAACATTACAATCAATACAGTAATCCCAAATTGCACCAAAATATGTCATAAACAAATATAACTCAACAAGTGTGAAAAGTAGGCGAAACCACCAGGAATAATTTTACTCCCCAGCAGAGTCGCCACTTTTCTGTAGCGGTGTATTCGTCACCATCGGAAATATTGATTAGATCCGAGGTAAATCATACAAGATAGAGTCGCCACTGCACTTCTATTTATCCAAAGGAATGGCTAGAAAGCGAACAAAAGCCTAAGAAGTTTTGCAAAGAAAACTAATAAAAGGTCAGAGATCTGGGTAAGGGGGTAATTATGTTGTGGGAAGGTGTTAGGCACCCACAACATCCTAGGTACTCCTAGGGAATCTCTTTTCACAACTGTTGTATTATTATTTGTTTATGAAATATTTTTGTGCAAACATTGATTGAAGAGATGAGAAAAGAATGTACAAGTTTATTTACATTTTTGTGTTTGGATGGATGAACCCATTGCCTACGTACCTTTTCATGAAAGATAAGGATGAAAATGCCGTAGTTCGGCTAAAAGATTTCTAAAAAGTGAGTGGGTTGATTTTAAACAAAAGCCTTAAGGTCTTTCGTTATCAAAGGGAGAAAAATCAACCTGAACCAACAATCCACCATGTGAGAACAACTTCAACATGCTAGTGAGGGGTTAACCCTATAATAAGCATGGAAGTCTTACAATTCAATCACTAATGATGCAGTGAGATTTACACCAACCGCTAAGATAATTCAGATCTATGGCTAATGTATGAAAACTTGATTAAGGAGTGGACAAGGCCACAAAAGCAATTGAGTGAGTGAAATTAATCAATTAGAAGTATTCACGAAGATAATCAAAGGTGGAATTAGAGTTTAATTCAGAAGAAGTATTATGAAAATGAAGTTTGAAAATCAAAGGCATAAGGCCTAGGTTTCTAATTTTGAAAACAAGTGAAAATGTTTGCACAAAAAGTTTTCTGGTTTGGGTTAAAGATGGAAAACAAGGTTCAGGGTTAAGCACAAAAGGGTGGTGGATAAGGTACAAAGCCACAGGCAGGATTGCTTTCTCAAAATCATAGAAATGATTCAAGTAAGTTCCTTTGGAATTAGGCAACACAAAGCAATAAGCAAGTAAGCAAGGGTCTCAAAGGAGCAACAAAACTGGAAATGGATTGCCAATAAATGGTCTTACATCCAACTCCGGAAAGAGATGGGAAACTGAGTGCCAATAAATGGTCTTACGTCCAACTCCACAAAGCAACATGGGAAACAGATAGCCAATCAATGGTCTTACATCTAACTCCACAAAGAAACAAACACAGGAAACAGATAGCCAATCAATGGTCTTACACCTGACTCCACAAAACAAAACAGAATAGGAAACAGATAGCCAATCAATGGTCTTACATCTAACTCCACAAAACACAACAGGAAAGGAAAAGGAGTGCCAATAAATGGTCTTATATCCAGCTCCCCAGAAAGAACAGGAAACAAATAGCCAATCAATGGTCTTACATCTGACTCCTCAAACAAAGCAAATAACAAATGCAAAAATAATATGCAAAACAATATGCAAAAGAAAACACATGCAATCACAGCAATCAATTAGCACACTCTATACCACTAACAAACAAGCCAGTACTATTATGGGTGTTGAGACTCTTAACCACTGACATTGACCGTCAGGGTGAGCAGATGAAAGGTAATGAGGGTTAGACCTCATAGCTCTTAACCCGGGCCTGGGTGAGCTTGAATCAAAAGAAGGTATGGGAGTCCAGAATGAGGAACTCTATTCCACATGACTGACTCTATATACAATGATCTTGGGTTTTTATTCAAATGCATCAGCACGTAGTGCGAGCAAGATGAAAGACTCAACTGAATAGCAGGGGATTGATTGCAAATCCCTTCTATCTGCCAATCGCCTCTTCAATTAGGAGGACTTAAGTCACATGCCTCGACAATGAGGTCTTTAGCACAAAAGTAAACAAACACAGACATTGCCTCTTAAGGAGAACTTCAGCCAAATGCCTGCCAAACAGAAACGACAGGGCTTCCAAACTACATGGAGTTAGAGAAATTACCTAAGTGGTATGCCAACCACAAGCAAAGCAAATCTCAAATAATGAGCTAAAGCGGCTAACGTACTAGTATGAAAAGCTAAACAATCAGTATTCACATTCAGACAACCAAACAATTAACAACAGTCAGACATTCCCAATATGTACAACATGTAAGCCATAAGAGGCAAACACTCAAGTGAGTTAGCCACCAAAGGACCTACAACACAATCAAAATTAGTTAAACAAAGTAAATTGCATCTTAAGCAAGGAGATCACATCATCCATTAGAACTAATTGCTTGAACCTGAAAGGCAAAGCTCAAATTGTGAGTACAAACCCCTAGGGCAAAGCCTAGGGTCAAAGGCAAAACAAAAAGTCAAAACAACAACCAATATTCAACATGAAGCTCATTTAATCAAGTAAGAACATGTCCTAAAAAGGACCAAGTCTAAAGCATCAAGCAAAGTCATCACATGAGCAAGATATGGCAAAGGCAATTACAAAGCACACAATTGGTCATCAAGAATCAAAATTCCATATTAAAACAGAAATGAATCAAACAATCATGAAAACTTTTATGTGCATACAACATGTCAAACACAATCAGTATGCAAAAAATTGTAATCAGAAAAGCTCAATTGACATGTCAATGAAAACGAACAAGATCAACATCGAATTGTGTGACACACATTGTCACACCATGCATTCATGTGTCTAAAACAGAAATGAAAAATGGTAAAAATACACAACCCAGCCTCAAAAGTCATGCAACATGTTGGGAATCAGCATACCAAATTTCAAATCAATTGGCCAATGTATGAGCATTTCACAATAGAATTGGTACAACATGTCACATTTGCATACATGTTCAAGGAAGCAAACACATTTAAAATTCCAGAAATGATAAAATCATGAAATGAGAACCACAAAATAGTAGACATCAAGATGAACATTTAGCAAAAAATTGGAAGTGATTTGGATTAATTTTCTATTTGTTATGATTTTTCAAAGTTGGAGAAAATATTTGAAATAATGTGAATCATGCACATGATAATTGGAGGGAAATGAAATGATTGATAAAATTTGAAAATATGCAGCCAGACAGAATCGAACCATGTACAAAGGAAAATGCGCTGGAAACAAAGTAAATTCACAAAATGCAATTGCCAAGGATCGAAGGAGGTATGGCGCGCATCATCAAAACGCATCCGTTTTGGATAATTGATCTGGCATCCCAGTCAACAAGTCAATGCACACAAGGCTCGGTCAATGGAATGGGAGTCAATGGAAAGACCAACAGGACGCACGTGTGGATGTACGCGTGGACAAAACCCTAGCGCCTCACATCAGTTGCAGACGGTGGCTCTAGCGGTGGTTTCCACCGTCTTCTTCATGAAGACGGCGGAACTACAATAACGCACAACAATTTTTTTTCCAGAATCGCAAAAAAAATTATACCAAACGAAAGCTTATTCCAAGCACAATCCAAATCCAGGCTCAATTCATCATAATTCTTCCTAATCAATGCAAATCGAAGAAAAATATTTTGATCTACAAAAGTTCTACCAAGCATAACTCATGCAAATCTCAACCAAATTCAATTCTATAACCATCAGAATTCTCATCATGAGGAGATCTACCTAAACATGTGCATAAAATAGAGAATTAAGAGATTCGAATTTTTACCTCTTGAAGAGAAGAATGATGAAACCAGCGATTCAAGGCCTTGCAAGTGTCCAGATCCAATCCTGAGATGATGACTTGAAGTTTGATGTATGAATTGAAGCTTGGAAATGCTTGGATCTAGCTCAAATGGAAGTTTCCATCTTCATGTTCTTGAGCTTGCACAACTTGATTTCTGCTCAAATTCTTCAAATCAAGGCTTGATCTCCACTCAATTACACTCCATAATCCAGAATATGCAAGAAAATTGCCATGTTATGTGGAGAATTTTGAAGTTTGAGATGAGAGAAAATTTTGGAGGGAACTTGAATCTAGATCTAGAATGAGCAAAAACTGTGAAATTCTGTTATGATTTGATTTATATATGGTCTCTTAATCACATCCAAATCAAAATTAGGCATGAGTTAATTATGATTAGTGAAAATAAGGTGCATGACCAAAATTGAAAAAGTGTGTGGTGCATGAGAAATTTGGACGTGAACAGTAGCATGTGCATGTTCAAATTCACTTAAAATCATCTCATAAGCATAATGGCAATGGTATTTAGCTCATGTAATGCACCAAATTTTGAATTTCCAAATTTCCCTCCAAAATGTTCATGAATGGGCAAATGATCATGTGATTAAATTTCATGCAATGCAATTATGGATTTGGAAAATATGTCATAAGGAGCATAATGCAAAAAGAGGCACTCAATTTGGAGCTTTGGATCAAAAGTTATGGCTTGTTGAAGTTCCATGTACACATTGCAATCATTTGAACATATCTCCTCAACCATTCAACAGATGCTCAGGATCTTGGACTTTTTGGAAATGGGAGAGAAGTATCTTCAACTTTCATGTTGGACAAAAATTCATTTGAAGCTTCTTTGATGTTGGAAAGTCAACTTGAAATTGGACTGAAAACTTTCCATTTTTGGAAACTTGAAATTATAGGTCACTTTCGATTTTGGGAAACTTTTGATTTGGCCTCAAAATCTTCAATATGGATGTTTGACATGATGAATAGGCCTTGTTTGAACATGAATGGGAATGTCAAGATCAATTCCCACACCTCAAAGCCTCCAGTTGACTGTACATTTGACTGAATGGTCCTCAGATGACCTTGGCAATGCCTGATGAATTTGAGCCTCAACCACTTGGGGAATTTGCTCCAAAATGAACCTCTAGCTCATATAGGCTCAAGATAATGACATGTGGTCCTCATACCATGAAAATACCATCAGCTCTTGTACAAATGATTCACTTGAATTGCCTTGACTTGTGGCTGCTTAAGCTGCAAGTAACAAAGGTTAATGACATATTTTTGATGCTTTTGGTTAGTGATTAACAAGAAAAACAATGATATACAATGCAAGCAATCCTTGGTGATCTAGAACCACTCTCAAAGAGATCCCACCCACAGGGAAAGGAGCACAAGATGCTTACTGATCCTTGAGGCTATGCAATGCTATGATATGATGCCATGAGGGATCTTAGGGTCAAAAATTGGGGTCTTACACCCTTCCCATTTCATCTCATTCCTCTTCTTCATTCATTCATTTCCATTTGGCCTATGACATCTCACAGTCCTAATGCTAGTTGATTGAAAAATTGACATGAGTATGGATGAGATTAGGCCACACCTTTTACATATATTTTGTGTGTGGTATGTTTCATGAGCATAGTTCATAATACTATGTGTCCAACATGCATTAACACCAAAAGTCTATTGCCCGACCTCAAATAGTTGTGACTTTTACATAAGTCCAATTACGATTGCTTAACATAGCGCAAAATATGTGACATAAAAGGCATAAGCATTCTAGTTAGTGAGATTGTGAGTCTCCCCTCTTTCATGGTATTGTGTGGAAACTTGGCCTTCTTTCCTTCCTTTGGAAGATGTTTTGGTTCAAGGATCCATGCTTGTGATAAGTGGGTTGAGTGTTCTCCAAAAAATGTCATGAAATGAAAAGCAAAACAAAACTAACTTCTAACTTACTAACTATTAACATTTAATTTCAAGCTTTTAATTTAATGCAATTTACTTTTAGCACTCTACTTCATTTGCCATTGTTCATATCATTCTAATTGTTTATGTTAATGCAATTTTCACTTTGTCCATTTGGACCATATTGTGTGATATATTTTGTTTGTGTATACTTTGCTTGTTTGTGTGGTCTTTGACCATTAATGTACATAATGATAACAAAAACCCTAAAAAACATTTGTGTGGACTGTTGGCTTGATCTTGGACAAACAGACTTAGAATCTAGGCAACCTCCCCTAAGCTAATGGACTTGGCCAGTGCCAACTTGTTGAAGAACCAAGTGCTTGCAAATTTGAAATTCATATTATACATCATTCAAGATCTCTCTAAGTTCATATGCAACATTGATCATGGTGTAGCTGTTATGTTGAACCTGTAACTTGTGGAATTCATCTGCTACATGGGCTACGCTGAAGAAGATCATGAATTGGATAAGCTTGGATGAGGCCATCTTTATCTGATGCCTTGCTCTTCAAGATGTTATAATTGTGCATTTGTGTGTTGTTTGATTCTAAAAGTCCAAGGGAATTTTGAGTTTCTATTGACATACTTGTCTATTGGATTGCTACCCATTTGGTCAGATCTGTTCAACTCTAAACTTTTAATTTTTGTGCATAGGGTTGTCTCTTCATCTTCTCCCCATTTCTATAATTTCAAAATCTCTCCCTCCATTTTCAAAATCTTCTTTGTGGGAACTATTTTTGTTCTAAACTTTGACCACTTTTGCAAAAAAGATAGAAACTTTGGCCTTATGCCATTGCATTTTAAACTTCTTTTCTTAAATCAAACTTGTAAATAAACTTAACTATACTTGACTTAAACTTTCAAAAAAGCCAAAAAGAACTAACACATTTAAATCATTTCAGGCTTTAGTGCCTTTCAAATTTAAATTTTGTTAAAAGCGATACACTCATTTTTAAATTTGTATCACGAACTACGAGATTTTGATCCATTATTTTTATATTGGTACGTAAGCACAAGATCGAAGGTCTTGTCAAACACAAAAATATAATTAATGAATTCTTTTCTCATCCCCTCATTCTATTTGCTTGTAACACATAACTTTGTACAAAATACATATGCACACAAAAAGGGCTCCCTAGGAGTACCTAGGACATTTTGGGTGCTAACACCTTCCCTCTGTGTAACCAACCCCCTTACCTGTGATCTCTGACTTTTATTAGTTTTTATTTGAAAACTTCTTACTTTTTGGGTTTTGTTCGTACTTTTTCCCTTTTCCCTTGGAAACAATAAAAGCGCGGTGACGACTCTTGTTAATTGATCTCTAGCTTGTCAATAGCTTGATGATCATGAATTTCCCGCTACAGAAATTAAGTGGCGGCTCTGCTGGGGAGTAGTCTCCAGTGGGTTTAGCCTACTTTTTGTGTGAATATATTTGTATATATGTGATGTTTGTATATATGTATGTGTGATATAATCTGCTTGTTGTGCTTGGTGATCTCTGAGTGGTGAGACAAGTTTTAACCCGAACTTGAGTGCAATTAAGAAAGGAGGATGGTATAGTCATGTTCGACTTGTGTGGAGTAGTCCTTAACAAGTTGGCTTGAGATCCATCTGCTCAGTGGAGACTCCTTTGGATTAGGACGTAGTGCGGAAACTGTTCAAGTGTAGACTTGATAACAGTTGTTACGTGATACTACACTCAAACGAGTTTCTCTTGAGAATATTATGGGTCGATGAGTCAGTCATCTTAACCTGTAGTATCCGATAGATGGAATTAAGACTCTGGCAACTTTTTAGAACATGATCTACAGGTTTTTATCCTTAGTTCACTCCTTTGGGATGGTTCTTACCCAGACTCCATGCTCGTTACTTACAACAAACCCTTGATTCTTGGTTTAACCAATTAACTCTTGTCAATATAAATGGAACATGGGTGTTGATAAGGTGTAAACCATAGTCCACCAAAATGGATGATTGATCTTGACAATGACTTGATTCATCCCTTGACATTTGTTTTCCTTGTGTGTGATCCCTTATTTGTGATTGTTGTATTCATGCATTCATGTACATCATAACATTCATCACATAAAATTTCAAGGAACTAAGGTATCATTTGCAAATATTTTCAAACCATGGATTATGGACGAAGGAACACTAAGAAGTACAGTTTCAAATGTCCCGACTTGAAAGAGTTAAGGAAGTTAGCATCTTTTGTATTAGATCCCTTGGACTTCAAACAACGTCATGGGAAGCTTCTGTCCATCTTGTCTGCTGATACGGTTGAATGACTATTGAGTATGTTGATGCAGTTCTATGATCCTCTCTACCATTGTTTCACTTTCCCAGATTTTCAGCTTGTGCCTACCTTGGAGGAGTATTCTCATATTTTAGGGATACCTGTTTCTAGTAGAGTACCTTTTAGTGGATTGGATGAGATTCCCCGATCTAGTGTTATTGTTGACGCTCTTCACTTGAAGAAGTCTGAGATAAAGGCTCATTGGGTGAAGAAAGGAGGGTTATTTGGGTTTCCATCTGTTTTCCTCATCAAGGAAGCTACCAATTTTTCTCAAGCTGGTAGTATGGATGCTTTTGAAGCTATCTTTGTGTTGCTCATTTATGGATTAACTTTGTTCCCTAACATTTACGGTTTTGTTGATGTTAACGCCATTAGACTTTTCTTGATTGGGAATCCTGTGCCTACTTTGTTGGGTGATATGTATTTCTCTTTGCATCTAAGGAATTCTGAAGGTGGTGGAACCATTGTCTGTTGCATTCCTCTTCTGTACAAGTGGTTTATTTCGCACTTATCTATTATTGTTGAGAAGAGAGTTGGGGCACCTATATCCTCGCTGAAGGATGCTCAAAAGATTGTGGAAGAAGGTATTGTTGATCAGTGGGGGCGCATGGTAGAGGTCTCCGACAACAGAGGTAGAATTGGTTTGGGGTTCCAGAAAGGTTCATCAATTGCTAGATCTGAAGATATGCAACTTAGCTTCCGTAGCGGAGGGTTCATTCATGGCAATCAATAACACTTAGTTGTTGTGCTAGAGGATGACAAATAGGAAGACTGCAACAACTTTGTAACGCATGGAAAGACATGCAACAATTTAACTGATGTTGATATTCCTGTTATTTTGCATCGATCTAAGTAATTGCTTTTATATTTTAAAATCCTTCTCCTATGCCTAAGGGAGAAGTGAACATTGTTTGGGTATTTTAAATTGATCATCAATAAAATTATTTCTATTCATCCACATCTTTGATGTTTATTTTTACTTTTTGCTTTATTCCGAAAATCAAAATATCAAATCATTATGCAGGTTGGTTCCTAACCCCATTGAATACAATGATCCTTCTCCTTCTCCAAATTTTGAAATCCCTGTGTTTGAGGCCGAGAAGGAAAGCAATGTAGAAGTGAGTGAGGAATTATCTCGTCTTCTTGAGCAAGATGAGAACGTTATTCAACCATTTGAAGAGCAGATTGAGCAAGTCAACTTGGGTTCCGAGGATGATGTGAAGGAAGTCAAGATTGGGTCTCGACTGTGTCCAGCTGCTAAGAAGGGGTTGATTGATCTTCTTCGAGAATACTCAAATGTGTTTGCTTGGTCCTATCAAGATATGCTTGGTTTGGATTCTAAGATTGTGGAGCATAGATTGCCGTTGAAGCCAGAATGCTCGCCAGTCAAGCAAAAGTTGAGAAGAACACATCCTGATATGGCTGTGAAAATCAAAGAGGATGTTCAGAAGCAGATTGATGCCGGTTTCCTTGTGACCACTAAGTATCCGCAATGGGTGGCCAATATTGTGCCTGTGCCAAAAAAAGATGGAAAAGTCCGCATGTGTGTTGACTATAGAGATTTGAATAAAGCCAGCCCGAAAGATGATTTCCCCCTGCCACACACTGATATGTTGGTAGACAATACTGCTAAATTCAAAGTCATTTCGTTTATGGATGGATTTTCCGGATATAACCATATCAAGATGGCACCAGAAGATATGGAGAAGACCATATTCATTACACCCCGGGGAACATTCTGTTATAGAGTGATGCCTTTCGGTCTAAAGAATGCTGGTGCAACTTACCAGAGAGCAACGCCTACTCTTTTTCATGATATGATGCATAAAGAGATTGAAGTATATGTCGATGACATGATTGCTAAATCAATTGATGAAGAGGAACATGTTAAGCATTCATTGAAGCTATTCCAGTGTTTGAGGAAATATAAACTCCGCTTGAATCCCAATAAGTGTACTTTTGGTGTTCGTTCTGGTAACTTGTTGGGATTTATTGTCAGCAAGAAGGGTATTGAAGTTGTTCCTGCCAAGGTCCAAGAAATACAAGAGATGCCTGCGCCCAAAACTGAGAAGCAAGTCAGAGGTTTTCTCGGCCGCTTGAATTATATTTCCAGATTCATTTCCCACATGACTACCACATGTACGCATATATTCAAGCTTCTTCGGAAAGATCAGTCTTGTGATTGGAATGAAGACTGCCAGAAAGCTTTTGATAGTATCAAGGAATATTTACTTGAACCTCCAATTTTTTCTCCTCCTATTGAAGGAAGATCGTTGATCATGTATTTGACTGTGCTAGAAGATAGTAGGGGTTGTGTTCTTAGTCAGCAAGATGAGACTGGGAAGAAAGCATTTTCAATTTACTACCTCAGTAAGAAGTTCACCGACTGTGAGACTCGGTATTCTATGCTTGAGAAAACTTGTTGCACATTGGCTTGGGCTGCTAAGCGTCTGCGTCAGTATATGTTGAATCATACCACTTGGTTGATATCCAAAATGGATCCAATCAAGTATATATTTGAGAAGCCTTCTTTAACTGGGAGAATTGCCCGTTGGTAGATGTTGTTATCAAAGTATGATGTTAAATACCGATCTCAGAAAGCGATCAAAGATAGTATCTTGGCTGACCATTTGGCTCACCAACGAATTGAGGATTATCAGTCAGTGCAGTATGAATTTCTAGATGAAGAGATTTTGTACTTGAAAATGAAAGATTGTGATGAACCATTTCTTGAAGAAGGGCCAGAACCTGGTTCCCGTTGGGGCATGGTATTTGATGGAGCTATTAATCAATATGGAAATGGCATTGGGGTAGTGATTATTACTCCTCAAGGCACGCATCTACCATTTACAGCTAGATTGACTTTCAAGTGTACAAACAACATGGCAGAATATGAAGCTTGTATTATGGGGCTTGAAGAGGCCATGAATCTTTGAATCAAATATTTGGATGTCTTCGGTAATTCCGCTTTGGTTTTGAATCAAACCAAAGGTGAATGGGAGACAAATCAACCCGGTTTGATACCATATAAAGATTATGCGAGGAGGATTTCAACATTCTTTACAATGGTTGAATTTCATCATATTCCTCGAGATGAAAACCGAATGGCAGATACTCTTGCAACGTTGGCATCAATGATTATGGTGAAGTATTGGAATGAAATTCCCAATTTATCTGTAATGCGTCTTGATAGACCACCTCATGTGTTTGCTGTTGAAGAGATCAAAGACGAGAAGCCGTGGTTTTACGACATCAAGTGTTTCCTCCAAAGTCAAATTTACCCGCCTGGGGCATCTTTGAAAGACAAAAAGACTTTGAGAAGATTAGCCGGTAATTTCTACTTGAATGGTGAAATATTATACAAGAGAAACTTCGACAGGGTTTTGCTCAGATGCGTGGATAGACACGAAGCATACATGTTGATGACTGAAGTGCATGAAGGTTCCTTTGGTACTCATTCCAATGGACAAGCAATGGCGAAGAAGATGTTGCGAGCAGGCTACTATTGGCTGACAATGGAATCTGACTGTTGAAAGTTTGTGAAGAAATGCCATAAGTGTCAAATTTATGCTGATAAGATTCATGTTCCTCAGACACTTTTGAATGTTATCTCTTCGCCATGGCCCTTCTCCATGTGGGGAATTGATATGATTGGGATGATTGAGCCCAAAGCTTCGAATGGACATCATTTTATTTTGGTGGCAATTGTTTACTTTGCAAAATGGGTTGAAGCGGCATCATATACAAATGTAACCAAGCAAGTTGTTGTGAGGTTTATCAAGAATCAAATCATATGCCGTTATGGTGTGCCAAGTAAGATCATTACTGATAATGGATCGAACTTGAATAACAATATGGTGGAAGATCTTTGTAAAGACTTCAAGATTGCACATCATAATTCTTCTCCCTACAGACCTAAGATGAATGGGGCTATTGAAGCTGCAAATAAGAACATTAAGAAGATTATCCAGAAGATGGTTGTCACATACAAGGATTGGCATGAGATGCTCCCATTTGCTTTGCATGGGTATCGTACATCCGTCCGTACTTCAACAGGGGCAACGCCTTTCCCACTTTTGTATGGTATGGAAGCAATGCTCCCTATAGAGGTTGAGATTCCTTCATTGCGTGTCCTCATGGAAGCCAAGTTGACTGAAGTTGAATGGTGTCAGACTAGGTTTGATCAGCTGAATTTGATTGAAGAGAAGAGATTGACTGCCATGTGTCTTGGTCAGTTATATCAATAGAGGATGAAGAAAGCTTTTGATAAGAAGGTCAAACCTCGAGTTTTTAGAGAAGGTGACCTTGTGCTCAAGAAGATTTTGACGTTCAAGCCAGATTCCAGAGGAAAATGGACTCCCAATTACAAAGGCCCATATGTTGTCAAGAGAGCCTTTTCAGGCGGTGCATTAATTCTTACAACTATGGATGGTGAAGAGTTCACTCGTCCTGTGAACGCAGATGCAGTCAAGAAATACTTCGCCTAAAAAAGGAAAAAAAACAGCTCGCTAAGTTGAAAACCCGAAAGGGCGGCTTAGGCAAAAATGAGCGTCTCGGTGGATTGAAAACCCGAAAGGGAGATCCAGGCAAAAATTAGAGACATAAAACAGAAAGAAATTTCCCGATAAGTTGAGTACCCCACCTTGGGGCAACTTATGCAAAAATTAGGGATTATGGCAAGTAACTGCATTCTGCTAATCTTCAGTGGTTTTGAAGACTTGTTTGAGCACAAGGGTTGACATCGGTTCATCATCCCAGCAGCGGTCAAAAGCACAGTGGATATCAAGATTTGGTAGAGGGATTAAGGATCATTTGTATTCAATGTAACCCTTTTCCATGTAAATTGCCATTTTCAACTTTGTAAAAATCTATGGAGTCTTGTCATTTATAGACTACCATTCAATTAAATAAAGTTGAGCTTTTATCCAATTGTTTCTACTCTTATTTATTTCAGCCAATAGTTTTAAATTTTATTATGATCATTTTGAAATTAAAATTTTAAATCAAAATCAAGTTTTCTTTAATATATAAAAGCAAGAATATTTCTAAAGCAAGTAAAAAGAATATCAACAACATTTCAGTAAAAAGCAAGTCCGTAAGTGCGAGGCATCAGAGGTTCCCCAAGCAGTTAACTCTTCGGGTATCCCTAGACATTTGTGTTGATTTAGTTCCTCGGCGGAGTGTTTGACCCCCAGTGGAGCTTCTTTCTTTATCCCCAGCTGAGTTGGTTGATTCATATACCATGAGGTGTATCCTTGTCCCCAACAGAGTTTCGGCCTTACCTAGTAGATTTCTTTGGTGTCCCCACCAATCGCCATCTATCTTTGCTCCCAGTCAGAGTTTCCTTTTGGTTCCTGAGTAGCTTTTGTTGATCGTTTTGTCAGCATAATCATCATATATACATATACATTCATATAATTTCATAATTTTCATATCCAACATATTTGATTTGTTTAAGATTCTCATTCTCTGTTATGGCGGTACTTTATCCCCATACCAAATCTGGTGTCTGTCCTCTTTCAATTGTAGAGTGTCATCCCCTTAGGCAGAAAGACTTTAACCTTTCTCCATTTCCCCACTGAGTTTGTTCCCTCGTGGATGGTTGTTATTTCAGTTTCCTCTCCAGCAAATTTTCTGGATGGAATTACTCCCCTTGAGTTATGTCCTCAATGGGTTGAGTCTCGATTGATTGTTTCTTTCTAGATCTTACCTAGATAGATACTTTGTCCACTAAGAGTCTATTACCCAGTAACTGGTAATATTCTTCTTAGTTTGCAGTTTGTTACTTCTTGCCCAATACCCGACAAAAGTACCCCTTGTTTATCCTTAGTAGATTCCCCAGTGGATTTAATCCCCATAAAGTATATCCTTGATATGTTCATCTTAACCGGTAACAAATATCTTTTCTTCCCCCGCAGGAGTTTATCCTTGATATGTTCACTTTAACCAGTGACGGGTATTCTCGCTTTTGGTATTCTACCCAGTAAAAAGGTAGTTGTAATCCCTATTTTTGTTCCTCGGAGAGTTAATCCTTGATATGTTCATCTTAATCGATGACGGGTTTTCTTCTCCTTGGTTGTTTTATACCTAGTAACCAGTAGTTGTAAATCCTACTTTTCCCTTTGTGCAGAGTCTATCCTTGATATGTTCACTTTAACCAGTGACAGATTTTCTCTTCTTTGGTATTCTATCCAGTAACTGATATATGTAATCCCTATTTTTACTCCCCTCTTCAGAGTCTATCCTTGATATGTTCACTTTAACTAGTGATGGATATTCTCGCTTTTGGTATTCTACCCAGTAAAAAGGTAGTTGTAATCCCTATTTTTGTTCTTCGGAGAGTTAATCCTTGATATGTTCATCTTAATCGATGACGGGTTTTCTTCTCCTTGTTAATTTTCTACCCAGTAACCGGTAGTTATAAACCCTGTTTTGTCCCCTCGCAGAGACAATCCTTGATATGTTCATCTTAATCGGTGACAGATTCTCTCTCCGACGGTTTTCTATCCAGTTTTCGTTAGATGTAAATCCTCCCTTTTTGTTCAGTTGGTATATCCTTGATATGTTCATCTTAACTGATGACGGATACTCTCACCCTTGGTCTTTTGCCCAGTAACTGGTAGTTGTAAATCCTATTTTCTGCAGTTTTCCCCAACAAGGTTATTCTTACCCAGTAACCGGTAATGAATACTCCCTCCTGGCTTTTCCTCAGCGAGTCATCCTTGATATGTTCATCTTAATAGATGACGGATGTTCTCTCTGTCAGATCTTTATTATCTCCTTACCCAGTAACATGTAGTAGATAATAAATTTCTACTCCTCCTGTGTTGAATTTTATTTCTCCCCAATTGAGTTGAGTGCGCATTTTCCTTAGTGAAAATCGTTGTTCCCTTACATGATTCGAGTACCTCAGTTTTATCCTAACTTATTCGTATGCCCTGCAGATGTTTGTTTCCCCGGCTGAGTCTTTTCCATTTTTATATGGATTCCCTCTAGTCCCCTAGTAATTTTAAGTAGTAGCCTGGCCTACGCATAAGTCCCTTTTATCCCCTCGGAGTCTCTGTCTCCCTAGTGAGTTTTCCTTATGGAATGCATTAGGCTCCTGCGGACTTTCGGTCTCCCTGATTTCTTTTCCCTTTGTGACAATATTTCCCCGCAGAGAATTGACGTTTGCATTCATATCATATGCATCATAAGGTCTCTTAGGGACCAAAATTTATTTCTCTATGTTTTTATTTAAGCTCATTCTACTGAGTCGAGCCGAAGATTTTAACCTTCACCTCCTTAGTTAGAATTTCCTTAAATAGGGGCATCTGTAAGACCCCAAATTTAACCCTAAGATCCCTCATGCAATTTCACCATAAGCATTAGCATTGAGGTCATACCTTGGCATCCTCCTTACCCCTCTTTCATAGGGTTTGTTTTGGGAGAGATCACCAAGCACTTTGTGGTTATATCATACTTGTATTTTATCATTTTACTAACCAAAATACCAAAAATATGTATTTGTAGTTGCCTAACTCTTTTGTAGGAAGGGCATGATCTCATTGATTCATCAAGTACACATCTAGGGTTTGAGACCCTCATGAACAAATAGCACAACCATGGATTGATAAAAGAATGGTTATGAGCATCATATATGAGTCCCAATGATCTCTAGATGGGGTTTTGATCAAGTTTTCTTCATGAATTTGAGGGTGATTTGCCTTTGAAACCCTAGTTTGATTAGGTATCTTGAGTAACTTCTCCAACAAGCTATCTCACTAATTGATAAAATTTCTCAAGGGACACTTAAAAATTCATCGTCTTAGGCATATATGATCTACCATGAGCCAAGAAAGTCAAGAGAATTGGAAATTAGCAAGTTGGTGGATGGTGGTTGGCCAGATGGATTCATCTAATCAAAACTGGGTCTCTCTAGACCCTATCTCCTACACTTTTCACCATATGAAAATAATTCCAAAAGAAAACTTACTCTAAATGACATTCCAAACAACTTTCATGTTGATACCTAGAGTTAGTTTTGCTTGGAAAATCATTTTCTATGTTGAAACTTTATAGGTCATTTTGTCTAAACCCTAATTTGAAAGTCAACTTCCGAAGGCCATAACTTGCTAAATGTTTATGATATTAAATATTTCCAAGTTGCACAATCAAATTCAATATGTCTACTTCAACTGTTATGTTTGGAGTGAGAGCAAATTCAACTTTTTTGAGCATGTGATATGAGGCTACATTATAGGTCACTTTTGACCTATACCATTGGTCAAGTGATTTTTCCAAACTTCAAAAATGCATAACTCTATCATTTCAAATCTAAATGACATGAAATTGGTTACCATTTTTAAGGTATTTGAGAGAGCTACAACTTTGATGAAGACATTTTTCTCATTTGAAGCTCCTATAAAAAGTTAAGCAAGGTGGAATATTGAGACATACGGCTTGACACTTAGAAAAATTTTGATATGTCATATTTTTCCAAACTTCCACCTCAAATTTCTCCAAGTTCCAAGCTCCAAATTGTAAGACCCCAATTTTGTCCCTAAGATCCCTCATGGCATCATAACATTGCATTTGGCATTGCCTCAAGGATCATAAGCATCTTAGTTCCCCTTGCCTTTGGGTGGGACTCCTTGTGAGTGGTTTGAGATCACCAAGCATGTTTGAATTGTATATCATTGCTTTTCTTATTTTTTTTACTAACCAAAAGCACAAAAATATGTCACTAACATCTTTTGTTTGTAGAGCAATCACAAGGTCAAAAGCTTGAAGGAGATCATTGGTACAAAGACATGGTCAAGAGGAAATGATAGCAAGTATGGTAATGGTTCCCAAAGCTCTCATCCATCAAATATGCCCCCCGGCATCTCAATTCATCATTTTGATCAAAGCAAGTCAAAGGGTTTGAGGTTTGTCCCCCAAAGAAACCATAATTCATCTGTGCCCCACAATGCCTTGCTCTTGAAGCAACCTCAACCCATGATCAAATACAATCAAGGGAAGCTTTGAACATTGGCCAAATTTAGAAACTTTGCATTGACATAAGGGCTTGAACATTTGCCAAATTTAGAAACTTTGCATTGACATGTCTTGCACATCACACTTTAAACTCAAATTTCATAAATTTCCACACCTCAAATGGATTTTTGTCCAACATAACAATTGTTCCTTACATCAAGACCTTTCCAACCATTACTCACATGATCATATTTGGATTTGGCAAATGGTATTTTCGAAGAGTTGAACATTTAGGCATAATCATGAAATGCATATGAAATCTTGATACACAAGCAATTGCCATTCAAACTACATGTCCAATTCCACTTGGTTTGTGTTCAACATGCATTTGCATCAGCTTTTGGGCTTTGCACGCGCCTGTACAGGCCCATGCATGAAGGATCCAAATTCCATGCACATGAGAATTCACCTTGCTTGCAGTTTGTTTTGCTATAAATAGAAGGGTTCAGCTTCATTCAAAACCAACCTAAAGGCGCCTGAAACCCTGCTGAAGTGATTCCCCAACCTCACCAAAGAAGCAATTTCCATTTTTCTTCATTTTTTTTCAGATCCAAAATTCAACTTCATCTGGTTGAATTCTTGGATCTAAGGCTTCTAAACCTTCATCATTCATCTCACTAATCTTCTATTTTGGTAAAGCAAGCAAGGAATTAAGCTCAAGTTACCAGAATTCAAGCTTACTCTTCAACTGGTATTTCATTCGAATCTCATCATCCATTGACCTATTGGCTTAGATCTTGTGTTGGTTGAAGTCCTCTCAATAGAGGCATCATGTTTATGCATTCAATTTTTGAAATCGATTGAGTTCATGATGAACACCAGATTTTTCAACTTCTGATTTCTCACACCATGGAAATCTAGAGTGAAAATGGATGGTACAGGGATGATGTACATCATCCCAGCTTTCCAAAGATGTATAGATCGTGCATTTTCATTAAGGTTTGGATCTCTGCAAATCTGGTCGGAATTCTGAGGCTCACCGGAGAAGACGGTGGCTCTGGTGGCCATCCCAACTCCAGATCAATTCCTGGCCGCACGATCTTGTTTCTAGATCTAATCTGGACCATTCCATGTTATGACTTGTTTTAATGATGTGTGTGGTTCAGTTGACCAAGGCGTATGGTGGGAGCGCATCTCTGGAGCGTATGATCTGCCAGCTCAATTAATGAGCTCAGATCTAACGCTCCTTATTTTTTTTGCATTTTTTATTTTCTGAATTTATTTTCTTTAATTCCTTTTTATTTCAAAAATCAATATCTCTCTCATTTTTAATCCAAAAATTATGGGACCAATTGCATTAGTCTCCAAATAAATTCTAGTTTCTATTTCTGATTTTTAATATTTTTTATTTTGTCATTTGATATTTTTTGTGAATTTTCTCTTTTCTAGTTATTTTTAATTCATTTTAATTAGTTTTTGATATTCAAAAAATACAAAAATATTTTCCTAACCTATTTGAATGATGATGGGTCTATGAAAATAATTCTAATCAATTTCTAAATTGATTTGAGATTTATTTGAGATTTTAGTTCAATTAGGTTATTTTTATTCATTTTTTAGTGATTAAAAATAGTTTCTGACTTTTAAAAATGCTGAAATTTTTTGTCAAACTTTGTTTGACCTTGTCGAACTTAGGATAAATCACTTGGACTTTTCAAAGTTGATTTGAAGTGATTTTGAAGTTTGACCTTTCCTTTATTTTTAATTCAAGTTTATTTTTAATATTAAAAAATGCCACAAATATTTTGTTCATTTCTTGACTTCCAATCTCCATCTCACTTCTGTTTTTGATTGTTTGACCTTGCCTTTCAATGTCATTTGTCAACATATGAGGATTGGTACATGTTACTTCATTTAATGCACTTTAATTTTGTCATTTCTATTTCTCTTATCCATCTCCTTCTTCTTCCCCTTCTTATTTCCTTTTTGATCAATGAGTTGAAGGTTGATAAGTTAGCATTGATTAGAGAAACTTAATCTTCCTTGATTCAAATCTAATTCATCTTGATCAATTGATCAAGTGAATGGCTTTGCATTAAGGATAGGTTGTTTTCTAAATCATGCAAAAGGCTTAAACCAATACAAGATCATTTCTCTTTTCCTTTTTGGCATGGCAAGTTGTTGGAACTTGGTTCACTAATCAAGACTTCTAACTTGTGTTGTTGCCTACATTATTATTGACCGGCCTCAGATAGTTGTGACTTCTACATAAGTCCAATTACGATTGCTTAACATAGCGCTAAATTTGCCTTATGGCACATTAACTACTAACACTAACCATTAACAATTAACATTTACTTTTTTCTCTTTACTTTTATGCAATTTACTATTCTTGCACATATTATCCATTTTCTTTTCTCTTTGCTCATTTGAGCACATGTTTATGTTAATGCCATTTGCCTTTTGCTCACTTGAGCACATAATTGTGTATATACTATTAAGCTTGTGTTTTTGTTTTGATTGTTATGAACCAAATGCAAAGAAATAGACTTAGTTTCTAGGACCTTCCCTATGCAAAGAATGGAGAAATGGACTTAGACTCTAGGACTTTCCCTATGCAAAATTGGAGTAAATGGACCTTAATGATGAAGATGGATTAGAAGGACCAAATCTCTAAACTCACTCTTGTCCATTCTTGGTTTACTTCATGAAACTTTTGATGTGTGTGCTTTTGTGCTAGGGGATACTATGAGCTTAATTGAAGGAACCATTACCATGAGCTCCTAAGAGAGAAAGATCCAAGAGACCTTGAGGAGCCTTATCCAAGAATTGATTGATTGTTGATTGCTTGAGTTTTCCTTGTGTTTGTTCATTCCAAAGGATGGGAGCTACTTGGATCATCCATATGATCTCAAGAGAGGGACTCCATTGTGGTTTTGATTCTTTTTCCTCATCTTTTTGCTTTACTTAGGATTTATCCCTTCTTCTTCTTCTCTCCACTCTAACCCAAGCCAAAACTCTTTGTGCAAACATTTAACCATTGTTTTAAACATTAGAAACCTAAGCCTTATGCTTTTGATTTTCAAACTTTCTTTTCATAACACTTATTTTGAATTGAACTTTTAAGTCAACTTTGACTATTTTTGTATATACTTCTAATTGGTAAATATAACCCATTCAAATGTCTTTTATGGTTCCAATGGCCACTTCCTTAATCAAATCTTTCATAACCTTTAGCTATTTGGTTTGAGTTATCCTTGTGGTAGATGTAATACTCACCTATATCCTTAGTGATGGACAATGAGTCTTCCATGCTTATTATAGGGTTAACCCCTCACTAGCATGTTGAAGTTATCCTCACATGGTGGATTTGTGGTTTGGTTGGGTTTTCTCCCTTTGATAACAAAAGACCTTAAGGCTTTTGGACCAATTAATTCACCAACTCATTTTTGAGATTTTTACCCCGAACTACGAGGTTTTGATCCTAATCATTTTATAAGATGGTACGTAGGCAATGGGTTTATCCATCCAAACATAAAATGTAAATAATTTGTACATTCTCTTCTCATCTCTTCAATCATGTTTGCACAAACAAAATTTTCCACAAAACAAACAACCTTCACAACAAGTATGAAAAGGGCTCCCTAGGAGTACCTAGGATGTTTTGGGTGTCTAACACCTTCCCATTACATAACCAACCCCCTTACCCAGGTCTCTGTTTCTTTTACTAGTTTTTGTTAAAACTATTAGGTTTTTGTTCGCTTTCTAACCATTCCTTTGGATAAATAGAAGTGCGATGGCGACTCGACTTGTACGATTTACCTTGGATTTAGTCAATATCTCTGATGGTAACGAATACCCCGCTACAAAAAAGTGGCGACTCTACTGGGGAACTATCATTTGCCTAGTGGGTTTTGCCTACTTTTCATGCTTGTTGTGTTGTATTGTATTGTCTTGTGACATATTTTTGTGCAATTTGGGATTACTGTATTGTATGTAATGATTGAATTGCTTGATATTAATTCCTTGTATGCTTGGTGATCTTTGTGAGATGAGTTCTATACCCGAACTCGAGTGCACTTAGGATAGGAGAATGGCGTAGTCTTGTTGACTTGTGTGGAGTTATTCCTTAGCAAGTTGACTTGCAAGCCCATTCACTTGGTGGAGGTCATGTTGGGATCAATAATGTCACACAAGTAAGTTGTGGTTAGACATTACTCTTTCCAATATAGATCTTAGAAGCCAAGGACCTTAGTTTACCAAGCCCATCTTGGCCTATTCTTAGGATGAAGTGCGAAAGTCGTTCAAGTGTAAGATTTGATACGATTGTTACGCGATACTACACTCATAAGAGTCTCTCTTGAGAATATTTTTGGAATACGAGTAGTCGTTCCTCCGATAATATCCGAAAGATGGGATGATGACTATGGGAACCTCTTGTAGAACATGTTTGGCAGGTTTAAACCCTAGTACACTCCCTTTGGATGGTTCTTAACCGAGACTCCATTCTCGTGACTTGCAACAAACCCTTGATTCATGGTTGATCCGTTCATGTATCCTTAATATCAATGGAACTTGGGTGTTGATAAGGTGTAAACTATAATCCACCAAAATGGATGATTGATATTAAGGATGATATGATCCATCCCATGACCTTTGTTTGGTGTGCTTTGCTTGATCCTTGAGTGTGATTGTTGCATTCATGCATCCATGCACCCATTTGCATCCATATCATCATTAATGAAGAAAATTATCAAGGAACTTAAGGGGTTTATTTGCAAAATTTTCAGACATGGAAAGACAAAGAAGGAATACCAAGAAGTACAGCTTCAGGCAACCAGATTTGAAAGAGTTAAGGAATCTGACATCCTATGTACTAGATCCCTTGGGTTTCAAGGCTCGTTTTGGGAAGCTTCTTCCTCTTCTGACGACTCAGGTGGATGAAGGGTTGATGAGTGTATTGGTGCAATTTTATGATCCCTTGTATCACTGCTTCACTTTTCCAGACTTTCAGCTATTGCCTACCCTTGAGGAGTATGCTCATCTTGTGGGTATTCCTATTCTGGATCAGTTGTCGTTCAGTGGCTTGGAGAGTATTCCTACTTCTCAAGAGATAGCATACATAGATGAATCTCTGGTTGGTGCTCATATGACTACCAAAGGTGGAATTCAAGGTTTCCCTTCTGAGTTCTTCATTGCTCAAGCTACTGTATATGGGAAGGCCATTAGTGAGGATGCCTTTGAGGCCATATTTGTACTTCTCATTTATGGATTGGTATTGTTCCCCAACATCGACAAGTTTGTGGATGTGAACGCTATTAGGATTTTCTCTACTCTTAATCCCATTCCGACTCTGTTGGGTGATACCTATTTCTCTTTGCATGTGAGGAATGCAAAGGGTGGTGGCGCCATTGTGTGTTGTTTGCCTCTGTTGTATAAGTGGTTTATTTCTCACTTACCACAGACGGTCGCCTTCAAGGAGAACAAGGGATGTCTACGGTGGTCCACGAGACTCATGTCTCTCACTAATGATGATATCTCTTGGTACAACCGTGTGTATGATGGTGTGCAAATTATTGACTCTTGTGGTGAATTCTCCAATGTACCTCTTCTTGGTACATGTGGTGGGATTAACTACAACCCTGTTTTGGCACGTCGTCAGCTTGGGTTCCCCCAAAAGGATAAACCTAATAACATTCTGTTATAGGGTGTGTTCTTTCAGGAGGGTAAAGATCCCCAAAACTTGAAGGGCAGAATGGTCCGCGCCTGGCGCAAGATTCATAGGAAAGGAAGGAATTAGTTGGGTCCTAAGAATTATGTTCCTATGGAGCCGTACACTGCTTGGGTTAGGAAGCGAGCGTCTGAGTATCTCATGCCTTACGAGTATCTAAGACCTACACCTTTGGTTATGGTTGGGCCTTCAACCCTCCCTAACCAAGGAGTAGAGGAGTTGAGAGACGAAGACCGATCACGTGCCTGGATCCGTGAAAGGGAAGAGTTGCTTCAGCAGATCAAGGAGAAGGATGCTTTGATAGAGTTCCTCGAACACCAGGTTATTGATGATCCTGATGATGCATGGACTTCTCTACTTCCTCGGTCCTCCAAGTTTTGGAAAAGGAAGTACGATCGACTCGCCTAGGAGAAGGCAGATATGGAGGCAGCCTACGAGAGGGAGGTGAAGAGGCTTCGTGCATCCTATCTCCCTGTGTCCCGAGCTTTAGATGATTGTTTCTAGGGATCCATAGGATGATTATTTTCCTTTTCTCTTGTATACGATTGACAATGCTGTACTTCTTTTTCCCGATATTATTTGATGAGATATTTCCATACGTGATAAATGTTTAATATTTCCAAAACTCGTGAATAAAACCCTAGAGTTCCTTTGAAATAAATAAAAAAAAACAAATCATATGCACATGCATTGCATGCATCATGTGCATAAGAAGGTTTTGTTCCCGGCTTCTTGTCCTGTGGTCTAACTCTGTGTTCTTCATTTATTTTAAAGACAAGCTGACTCACCGGTACTACATTAGAGCCAACATTTCAAGACTGATGGATCATCTGGAACAAGAGAACCGCGAGCTGAAAGAGGAAGTGGCCAGATTAAGTGCTTTGATGGAGTCATTCTTGGCTACTCAGAGCCAGTCTTCTTAGACACCTTCAACTCCTCCCCAGAGGACAGTCATCTCTGAGATTGTCTCCTCGATGGTGCCTTCATGCCTGAGGGTCCTGCTCCCACCTTTGCTTCTATGCCGGCATCTAGCTCGGTCCTTGCTGTTCCTCCTCCTGTCGTGCATACCATGCCCAGGGTAGACGACACCATCTATCATTCTGAGCCGTCTGAGGGCCCAGATGTCTATGAGAAGATGGACGCTATGAACGATCAATTTCTTGAGATTCGTAAAGAATTGGAAACTCTTAGAGGAAAGGATCTTTTCGGCAAGTCTGCTACCGAACTCTTCTTGGTTCCCAATGTAAAGATCCCTGTGAAATTCAAGGTCCCTGACTTTGGAAAATACAAGGGAAATACTTGTCCTCTCAGCAACCTGGTCATGTATGCCAGGAAGATGTCGACTCAGACCGACAATGACCAACTGCTCATCCACTACTTTCAGGACAGTTTGTCCGGTGCTGCCCTGAGATGGTATATGGGTTTAGACTGTGCGAACATCCGATCCTTCAACGACCTTGGCGAGGCCTTCGTCAAGCAATACAAGTATAATGTGGATATGGCTCCCTATAGGGATCAATTGAGGGCCATGTCCCAGAAGGACAAAGAAACATTCAAAGAGTATGCCCAGAGGTGGCGAGAGGTGGCAGCACAGATCGTGCCTCCGCTAGAGGAGAAAGAGATGACTAAGATCTTTTTGAAGACCTTAAGCTCTTTTTATCATGAGCGGATGATTGCTAGCGCTCTTTCTAACTTCACCGAGATGGTGAATATGGGGATGCGTCTAGAAGAAGGGGTTAGAGAAGGACGTCTGACCAGAGAGGAAGGCTCTTCTACCAAACGATATGGGGTGTTTGCGAAGAAGAAAGATAGAGAGGCACATGTTGTGACCTCCCATGTGAAACCAAGAAGGCCCTCTGTGAGGAGGAAGACCGTGCGTCCCGCCGGTAACCAGCACCAGGTGGCTCATATAGCACCGGTTTTCAGAGATAATCAGCAATACCAACAACACAACAACAATCAGCAACCACATCCATAATATCAACCTCAGCAACACCGACCGCAACAGCAGGCCTACCAGCCTCGAAACAGTAATCAAACCAGCACGAGTTACGAGAGGAAAAGGGTCACCTCCGACCCTATTCCAATGACGTATGCAGAATTATATCCCTCTTTGATAGAGAGAAAGTTGATTACTCCGAGAGACCCACCAGCTATACCTGCTAACCCCCAGTGGTGGTATAAGCCTGAATTACATTGTGTTTACCATTCTGGTGCTCCCGGCCACGACGTGGAGAATTGTTACCCTTTGAAGACCAAGGTTCAAGACCTTGTGAGGTGTGGCATTCTGTGTTTCGAGGACGTAGGTCCTAATGTGAAGAAGAACCCATTGCCCGAGCATGGGAAATCTGTCAACATGGTCCAGGGCTACCCTGGCAAGTACAAAGTCAAATA
The DNA here is from genome assembly GCF_024323335.1 of Lathyrus oleraceus. Lineage (NCBI taxonomy): Eukaryota > Viridiplantae > Streptophyta > Magnoliopsida > Fabales > Fabaceae > Lathyrus > Lathyrus oleraceus. The sequence continues at coordinate 354,857,161 of NC_066582.1, read as the reverse complement.
TGTCAGTCATATTCGATAGTCGCTGGTCGAGATGCATCATTTGCTATGTGAGTATAGTCATTATGAGCATGACCACGATAGATGATGAGTCTGCTCTGTCAACCAGAGAGGTTGTCGCCAGGTGCGCAAGAATATTCAGGAAATGCTGGATGAAGGAGTCATTGAGATTCTGCAGAATAAGAATGTTGACGAAGATGAGCCCGAGGTCAACGTGATTTCCCTAGTATTCCGGATACCCGAGCCTGTTATTATCAAGTATGATGGTAGCAAGCAGAGGGTTTCTCCTTCTCTGATCATTAAGCCTGTCGGTCCAGTACCGTACTCTTCCGAAAAAGCAATTCCCTTTCGCTACAACGCTGTCGCTGTAGAAGATGGGAAAGAAGTGTCCTTACCATCCTCCTCTGTTGTTAACATTGCGGATGTAAGTGGTTTGACTTGCAGCGGTCGTGTGATTTCAGCACCTCCCAAGCCCCAGACTAATGCTGATTTTGTTGAACGCCCGATTGGGAATGTTGTGAGCACTCCGAATTCGGCACCTGTTGTTAAGCCCTCCTCTACATTAACAACTCCTACTTCCGTTGGCCCAAGTGGCAATATGAAAGAAGACTGTGATGAGATGCTGAGGCTCATCAAGAGAAGCGAGTACAATGTTGTAGACTAGCTTCTATAAATGCCATCCAAAATATCGGTGTTATCATTGCTGTTGAATTCAGAACCACACCGAGAGGCTCTGCAGAAGGTTTTGGATGTGGCATATGTGGATCACGATGTCACGATAGAACAATTCGATAGCATTGTTGCAAACATTACCGCTTGTAACAACCTGAGTTTCTGTGACTCTGATCTCCCCGAGGAGGGAAGAGACCACTATGAACTGCAAAGACGATGCCATGTCCAATGTGCTGGTGGACACTGGGTCATCACTAAACATATTTCCAAAATCCACTCTTTCGAAATTATCATATCAAGGGCCTCCCATGAGGCAGAGTGGAATTGTTGTGAAAGCTTTCTATGGGTCGCGTAAAACTGTGATTGGGGAAGTTGATCTCCCAGTCAAAATCGGACCGAGTGATTTCCAGATTACCTTCCAAGTTATGGATATTCACCCATCGTATAGTTGTCTCCTAGGAAGACCATGGATTCACGAGGCGGGCGCCGTGACATCCACCCTACACCAGAAGCTGAAATTTGTGAAGAATAAGAAACTGGTGGTGGTAGGGGGAGAAAAGGCTCTCCTGGTTAGCCACTTGTCTTCCTTCTATAATATAGATGCTGAGGATGAAGTTGGAACTCCTTTCCAAGCTTTATCTATTGCTGAGCCTATTGAGAAGAGAACTCCTTCATTTGCTTCCTATAAAGATGCAAAGTTGGCCATTGAGTTTGGTGCGACTGCTGGTTTAGGAAAAATGATTGAGCTAGAAGACAACAAGTCTCTGGTTGGCATAGGCTTTTCTTATGGGGTTTTCAACACCAAAGGGTTGTTCAAGAGTGGAGGTTTCATCCACACCGGCCAGGATGAAGAAGCTGCTGCCATTTTGGAAGAAGATACTGAGGATTCTGGCAATTTCATCATCCCTGGGGGAGTCTGCAACAATTGGGTCGCTGTGGATATTCCAACAGTAATCCATAAGTCGAAGTAATGTTCATCGTGTTTAAAAACCCTCCTCCCATGCCAAAAGGAGGAGAGATGACATTGTTGGCACATAAATACAATGATATTTTCATTCAATAAATTCATGTTAAATGTTTGTTTTTCCATTTATTTCCCCTTTTTGCTTTTTGCATGAAATTGGTGATCACATAAAACCTTAAAAATAAAATAAAATCAATATTTTCATCTGCATAATGATTTGCCTTGTTTGAATTCTAAAAGCTTTTCATATCCAAAATCATTATGCAGGTTGATCAAACCCATTGAACATAATGACCCAACACCATCTCCCAATTTTGAGTTCCCTGTATTTGAGGCAAAAGAAGATGATGTTGAAGAGATTCCTGACGAGATTACCCGTTTACTTGAGCATGAAGAGAAGACCATTCAGCCGCACGTTGAGAATCTGGAAACGGTTAACTTGGGGTCTGAGGATTGTGTGCGAAAAGTGAAGATTGGGGCGCTCCTTGAAGAATCTGTTAAGAGAAGGTTGATTGAGTTGCTACGAGAATATGTTGACGTCTTTGAATGGTCATATGAGGACATGCCAGGTCTAGATACTGATATTGTGCAACATTACTTACCTTTGAAGCCTGAGTGCATGCCTGTGAAGCAGAAGCTCAGAAGAACTCATCCTGATATGGTAGTGAAGATCAAAGAGGAGGTTCAAAAGCAAATTGATGCAGGGTTTCTGGTGACTTCTACATATCCTCAATGGGTGGCCAATATTGTGCCCGTGCCTAAGAAAGATGGAAAAGTCCAGATGTGTATGGACTATAGAGACTTGAATAAAGCTAGTCCAAAAGATGATTTCCCTCTGTCACACATTGATATGTTGGTAGACAATACAACTAAATTCAATGTCTTCTCATTTATGGACGGATTTTCCGGATATAATCAGATCAAAATGGCACCCGAGGATATGGAGAAGACAACATTCATCACACCTTGGGGAACATTCTGTTATCGAGTGATGCCCTTCGGTTTGAAGAACGCCGGCGCCACGTATCAACGAGCTATGACCACCTTGTTTCATGATATGATGCACAAGGAGATTGAGGTGTATGTTGATGATATGATTGCTAAGTCAAGAACGGAAGTTGAACATGTAGAGCATTTGTTGAAGCTTTTTCAGCGTTTGAGAAAGTATAAGCTTCGTCTGAATCACAACAAGTGTACATTTGGAGCCCGTTCTGGCAAGTTATTGGGCTTTATCGTCAGTGAAAGAGGTATTGAGGTTGATCCTGCAAAGGTCAAAGCAATACAAGAGATACCTGCGCCCAAAACTGAGAAGCAAGTCCGAGGTTTTCTTGGCCGCTTGAATTATATTTCCAGATTCATATCCCACATGACTGCCACATGTGCGCCGATATTCAAGCTCCTCCAGAAAGATCAGTCCCATGATTGGACCGAGGATTGCCAGAAAGCCTTCGACAGTATTAAAGAGTATCTGTCTGAACCCCCGATCCTGTGTCCGCCCGTGGAGGGAAGACCTTTGATCATGTATCTAACTTTTCTTGAAGACTCAATGGGTTGTGTCCTTGGTCAGCAAGATGAATCAGGAAAGAAGGAGTATGTTATTTACTACCTGAGCAAGAAGTTCACTGATTGTGAGTCTCGATACTCGATGCTTGAGAAGACATGTTGTGCTTTGGCTTGGGCTACTAAACGCTTACGCCAGTACATGATAAATCATACGACCTTGTTGATATCCAGAATGGACCCAATTAAGTATATCTTCGAGAAGCCTGCTTTAACAGGGAGGATTGCCCGTTGGCAGATGTTGTTATCTGAGTATGATATTGAGTATCGAGCTCAGAAAGCTATCAAAGGTAGTATCTTGGCTGACCACTTGGCACATCAGCCGATCGAGGATTATTAGTCAGTTCAGTATGACTTCCCGGATGAGGAGATTCTGTATTTGAAAATGAAAGATTGTGATGAACCTACACTTGATGAAGGGCCAGAGCCTTGTTCCAGATGGAGTATGGTGTTTGATGGCGCTGTAAATCAATATGGGAATGGTATTGGGGCAGTGATTATTACTCCTCAGGGCACACATATTCCTTTTACAGCAAGGTTAACTTTCAAATGCACGAATAATATGGTTGAGTATGAGGCCTGTATTATGGGATTGGAGGAATGCATTGATCTAAGGATCAAGCATCTTGATGTTTATGGTGATTCGGCCCTCGTTGTTAATCAGATTAAGGGTGAATGGGAAACGAATCAGCCAGGTCTCATTCCATATAGGGATTATGCGAGGAGGATTTCGATGTTCTTTACCGAGGTTGACTTCCATCATATTCCTCGAGATGAGAATCGGATGGCAGACACTCTTGCTACACTTGCTTCGATGATTGTGGTTAAACTTTGGAATGAAGTTCCCAATATCACCGTGATGCGCTTGGACAGACCAACTCATGTATTCGCAGTAGACGAAGTGAAAGATGATAAGCCATGGTATCATGACATCAAGTGCTTCCTTCAGAACCAGGTTTACCCGCCTGGGGCATCTGTGAAAGATAGGAAAACTTTGAGGAGATTATCAGGCAGTTTCTACCTCAATGGTGATGTACTTTATAAGAGAAATTTTGACATGGTTTTGCTCAGATGTGTGGATAGACACGAAGCAGACCTGTTGATGACTGAAGTTCATGAGGGTTCATTTGGTACTCATTACAATGGACATGCCATGGCTAGAAAAATGCTGAGAGCAGGCTATTATTGGCTGGCAATGGAGTCTGACTGCTGCAAGTATGTGAAGAAATGCCATAAGTGTCAGATTTATGTGGATAAGACTCATATTCCCCCGACACTTATGAATGTGTTTTCATCACCATGGCCTTCCTCTGTGTGGGGAATTAACATGATTGGCATGATAGAGCCGAAAGCGTCCAACGGACACAAATTCATTCTCGTAGCAATTGATTACTTCACCAAGTGGGTTGAAGCGGCGTCATATGCAAATGTGACCAGGCAGGTGGTCGTGAAGTTCATCAAGAATCAACTCATATGCCGTTATGGTGTGCTAGATAAGATCATTACTAATAATGGATCTAACTTGAACAACAAAATGATGAAAGAGCTGTGTAGTGAGTTCAAGATCGCCCATCATAATTCTTCTCCTTATAGACTCAAGATGAATGAGGATGTTAAAGCTGCTAATAAGAATATCAAGAAGATTATCTAGAAGATGGTTGTCACATATAAGGATTGGCATGAGATGTCGCCATTTGCTTTACATGGATATCGGACGTCTGTCCGCACTTCAACAGGGGCAACCCCTTTCTCTCTTGTTTATGGCATGGAGGCTGTACTCCCAGTAGAGGTGGAGATCCCATCAATGAGAGTCTTGATGGAGGCCAAGTTGACTGATGTTGAATGGGTTCAGAGTCGTTATGACCAGTTGAATTTGATAGAAGAGAAGAGATTGACTGCCATCTGCCACGGTTAGTTATATCAACAGAGAATGAAGAAAGCTTTTGATAAGAGGATCAAGCCTCGTGTGTTTCGAGAAGGTGACCTTGTGCTCAAGAAAGTCTTGTCTTTCGCGCCCGATTCCAGGGGCAAGTGGACTCCAAACTACGAAGGTCCATATGTTGTTAAGAGAGCCTTTTCAGGTGGTGCTTTGATACTTATAACTATGGATGGGGAGGATTTCACTCGTCTTGTGAATTCAGATGCAGTCAAGAAATACTTCGCCTAGAATATAAAAACAGAATAGCTCGCTAAGTTGAAAACCCGAAAGGGCGGCTTAGGAAAAAATGAGCGTCTCGGTGGTTTGAAAACCCGAAAGGGCGGTCCAGGCAAAAGTTAGAGACATGAAAAAAAAAAGAATATTTGCATCCCGCTAGATTGAGTTCCTCATCTTGGGGTAATCTAGGCAAAAATTAAGGATTTGGCAAGTAACTGCATCCTGACAAGACTTTGTTCTACAACTGTCATCCTTTGGAAGATGTTTTGGTTCAAGGATCCATGCTTGTGATAAGTGGGTTGAGTGTTCTCCAAAGAATGTCTTGAAATGAAAAGCAAAACAAAACTAACTTCTAACTTACTAACTATTAACGTTTAATTTCAAGCTTTTACTTTAATTAAATTTACTTTTAGCACTCTATTTCATTTGCCATTGTTCATATCATTCTAATTGTTTATGTTAATGCAATTTTCACTTTGTCCATTTGGACCATATTGTGTGATATACTTTGTTTGTGTATACTTTGCTTGTTTGTGTGGTCTTTGACCATTAATGTACATAATGACAAAAAAAAACCTAAATAACTTTTGTGTGGACTGTTGGCTTGATCTTGGACAAATGGACTTAGAATCTAGGCAACCTCCCCTAAGCTAATGGACTTGGCCAATGCCAATTTGTTGAAGAACCAAGTGCTTGCAAATTTGAAATTCATCTGATACATCATTCAAGATCTCTCTAAGTTCATCTGCAACATTGATCATGGTGTAGCTGTTATGTTGAACCTGCAACTTATGGAATTCATCTGCTATATGGGCTATGCTGAAGAAGATCATGAAGTGGATAAGCTTGGATGAGGCCATATTTATCTAATGCCTTGCTCTTCAAGATGTTATAATTGTGCATTTGTGTGTTGTTTGATTCTAAAAGTCCAAGGGAATTCTGGGTTTCTAATGACATACTTGTCTATTGGATTGACACCCATTTGATCAGATCTTTTCAACTCTAAACTTTTAATTTTTATGCATAGGGTAGTCTCTTCGTCTTCTCCCTATTTCTTTAATTTCAGAATCTCTCCTTCCATTTTCAAAATCTTCTTTGTGTGAACTACTTTTGTTCTAAACTTTGACCACTTTTGCAAAAAAGATAGAAACTTTGGCCTTATGCCATTGCATTTTCAAACTTCTTTTCTTAAATCAAACTTGTAAATAAACTTAACTATACTTGACTTAAAAAGGGCTCTTTAGAAGTATCTAGGACACTTTGGGTGTTAACACCTTCCCTTTATGTAACCAACCCTCTCACCTGTGATCTCTGAATTTTATTAGTTTTTATTTGAAAACTTCTTTATTTTTGGGTTTTGTTCGTACTTTTTCCCTTTTCCCTTGGAAACAATAAAAGCACGGTGGCGACTCTTGTTAATTGATCTCTAGATTGTCAATAGATTGATGATCATGAATTTCCCGCTACATATATCCTTGATATGTTCATCTTAACCGATGACGGATATTCTTCCTTTGAGTTTATCCTTGATATGTTCACTTTAACTAGTGACATATACTCTCTCTTTGGTCTTCTTCCCAGTCACAGGCAGTTGTAATTCCTATTTGATCTCTTTTCCCCAATAGGTTATTCTTACCCAGTAACCGGTAATGAATACGCCTCATTTTTTTCTCAGCTAGTCATCCTTGATATGTTTACCCTAACCGGTAACGGATGTCCCTCTGTTCGAGTATATTATCTTCTTACCCAGTAACCGGTGGTAGATAATATATATCTTTTACTCATGTGTTGAAGTTTTTGTTCCCCAGTTGAGTTTGGTTTCGTATTTCTTTGAGAAACCGAATCCCCTTTTGCGTGTATATTTCAGCTTTGTTCTGATTTACGCATTTCCGCAGCGGGTGTTTCTTATTGTATTGGTGTTATCCCAATACATGCAGATTTCCTTTTTCCCCGACCGAGTCTTTCCACAGATTTATTTTCATGTAAAATCCCCTCGTGTCTCCATCAGTTTTCAAGTCGTAGCCTGGCCTATGCATAGCTTTTATCCCCATAGTCTTTGTATCCTCAATGAGCTTTCCTAATGGAATGTATTATGCTCCTATGGATTTTAGTCTCTCCGGATTCTTTTCCTTTGTGGCAATATATTCCCCACAAAGATTATTTTGACATTCATATAATATGCATCATGATGTCTCTTAGGGACCAAATTTTTTTTCTTGATGTTGTTATTTAAGTCCATTCTACTGAGTTGATACAAAGATTTTAACCTTCACATCCTCAGCTAGAATGTCTTTAAATAGGGGCAGCTGTAAGACCCCAATTTTGACCCTAAGACCCCTCATGATATCTCATCATTTGTATTGGCTTTGGGATCACACCTTGGCATCCTCCTCACCCCTCATTCATGGGATTTGTATTGGGAGAGATCACCAAGCACATTTGTGATTGTATCATACTTTGTTTTTCATTGTCTACTAACCAAAATACCAAAATTATGTCTATGTGTAGCTTTGTTTCTTTTGTAGGTAGTGGGTGTGTCCATTTGCGCCTCATCAAGCTCACAACTAGGGTTTGAGACCCTCAGTTCAAGGGATAAATCAAGGATAGGTTCATAGTGGTTCTAAGAATCACATATGTATCCCCATGTTATTTATTTGTCATTTTGATCAAGAATTCATCAAGAATTTGAAGCTTGTTTGCCTTGGAAGTCGTATTTCATCTAGGTATCTTGTGTGACTTCCTCATCAAGTTTCTTCATCAATTGATCAAAAAAAATTAAAGGATACTTCATTATACATCATCTAAATAATATATGATCCTCCATGATCCCCAAATATCAAGAGAACTTCAAGTTTTCTAGTTGGTTCAAAGAGGTTGACTAGAGAAAGTCAACTGGTCAAAACTGGGATTCCCTAGACCATATCTCCTACAATGTTTGTCATATGAAAATTATTAAAAGACAAAAGCTAATATTTATGACATTCCAAACAACTTTTATGTTGACATCAAGAGTTAATTTTGCTTGGAAAGGAATTTTTTATTGTGAAAGATTATAGGTCATTTTGTTTGTGCCCTAGTTAGGAGGTCAACTTCCAAGGACCATAACTTGGTCGATTTTTATTATATGAAGACCATCCATGTTTCATGATCAATTCCAATATATTTTCTCCAACTTTTATTATTTGATAAATGTAAAATTCTACTTTCAAGGGTATGTGCCAAGAGGAAACATTATAGGTCATTTTGGGGCATTACCATTGAACAAGCAATTTTCCTCAACCTCTAAAATGCATAACTCCCTCATTCCAAATCCAAATGATGTCAACTTTTTTACAAAATTTAATAGGAATGAAAGAGCTACAACTTTGGTGAAGGAACCATTTTCATTTAAAGCTCATAGCAAAAGTTATTTAAGGTGGAAGAAGTGGTCATTTGACTTTGTACTTAGAAAATTTTCAACCATGTTTGATTTCTAAAACTTCCACCTCAAAATTCATCATGATCCAAGCTCCAAATGGAAATGTGTTCAACTTAAAAGTTTTTCCCCTTGATGTCACCTTTCCGAAGAATCCAAGATTGCTTCATTTGAATAAGACTCGAGGGACTTACGCATGGGTTCTTCTCATGGTTTGTTTTGGCAACATTTGAACTCAAACTCCATTTAACTTTGCATGGCTCCATGTTATGATATCAGTAGCATTTGTGCACAAATTGGAGTGGATAGAAATGATCATTTTGGGCCTAGCACATGGTCATGCATCCATGCAATTGCATTTCTATTTTTGGCTCAAAATTCAAATGGTGTGAATATCACTTTCCATGACCTATATAATGAGCTCATTGGCTCCAAATTGAGGAGGACCTTCTGCCTAAGCCTTGCCAAGCAATCCAAGAACCCCACTCCATATAATTTCTTGAGGATTTCATTGAAATCGAGTTCTTGATTCCACTTCTGTTTGGGGACAAGAACTCCAAGAATTCATAGCCCTTTTCATCTCAATTGATCACTGCAAGCAACAGGAGAAAGAACCAAGTGGATTTACAATGAGATCAAGCCAAATCACTACAACCCGAAGGTGATTTTTCCATATTTTCAAGTCTTCGTTTCCTCCTCATTTCTCCATAATTTTACTTGTTTATTGGTTGTCTAAAGTCCTACCAATATAGGAAGCAAGATTGAGTTGCTTTGAGGTCAAATCGAAGCAACTCAGATCGTGTGCCTCAAAATTCAATTCCTTGTATATTTCAATATACTTGGAATTAGGTGAAATTGAGGCCAGATTCGAGCTCCTAGACTTTTTCTTTTCAAATTAGTATATGTACTTTTCATTTTGGTGAACTTTTATGGTGGACCAGTCTGGTGAGGTCCACCGGAGAAGATGACCGGAGCTGGGGCTCCGGTGATGTGTTGGCACGTCTCTTGGCCATCTAATCATGTTAAAACATTTTAATATGAGCCATTCCTTTTAATTACCAAGCATGTGACACGTTGACTACAATGCACCATGAAACGCTCGCGCTTGGCCATCAAATCTACCACCTCAATTAATGAGGGAGGTGTGATGGCTCGTATTTTTTCTAATTTCTTTCTAATTTCTGATTTTTCATTTAATCCATTTATTTTGTTTAATTCATATTAATTTCATTTTTAATCCAAAAAATGTGGGGCTTTCACTAAAAATCTTTAAATATTTATCTCTTCCATATTTTGAATTAAAATCATTTTTTGGATTAATTTTTATTTTTTCATGAATTAAATTATTTTTGACTTGTTTTTAAATATTTTAAAATACTTCTGACTTTCCAAAAATTATGAAATTTTTTGTCTAAGGTCTTTTGACATTGTTTCACCTAAGATAAATCCATTGGCCATTTATATTGGTGTTTTGAAGGGATTTGAGGTTTTGTCCATTTTAAAATAAATTTTAATTCATTTTAAATTTGATTTTTAATTGAATAATTGTTTAAAAATTATGTTGAGCCATTTTTATGGTCTTGTGATGTTTGACTTTCTGTTTGACCTTGATCATGGTTGATTTAACTTTAATTTGACCAATACTATTGGATTTAGGGGATTGATGAAATGTACATTTCATCTCCCAAAATGAATTGACAGTATTGATCAGATGAAATTCCTCTTATGATCAATTTGGATTTCTATTTCCTCTTCCCTCTTCATCTTCATCCCTATTCTTTCCCCAATCCATCAATGACCAATGATTTCTCTAATGTTTAAATGCTAGTTGATTCATCAATGACCTTGTGCCAGATGAATTAACATGAGTCTGACTAAGATAGGTCCTTCCCATTTATTTTAGTGTGTGGTATATTTTAGGAGTTTGGTTCTTTATACCAAATCTTTAACATGCATTAACTCCTATATTTTTATTGCCCGACCTCAGATAGTTGTGACTTCTACATAAGTCCAATTACAATTGCTTAACATAGATCTAAATTTGTCCTGCAAGGCATAACATTCTAGTAAGTGAGATTGTAACTCTCCCATTCTTCATGGCATTATGTGGAAACATGACCTTTTTTCCATTCATGAGAGCTAATGGCATACTTGTTGATTTATCAAAGTTGGAGCCCTTCTCATGGATGATGTCTTGGTTCATGGATTCATATTTGTGAATGAATGGTTGAGTGTTCTCCAAAGAATGACTTAATCAAATTAAAACTCTTCACTAACATTTGACTAACCATTGACTAACTTTTTGTTAATATTGCTTTACTTTCAAGTCATTTACTTTATGCAATTTAAAATCCAGTACCTTTATCATTCATTTCCATTTATATTTCATGCAACTTGTTTATGTTTCAAGTCCTTTTCACTTTGCTCATTTGAGCCATATCTTGTGATTGTATATATTGTTTGTATGTCTTTGTTTTTGTTTGTGGTCTTAGGACCTTAAAACACCTAATAACAACAAAACCCCTAAAAAGGCATCTTGGTGGATTGTTGGACTTGATATGAACTTTGGGACTTAGAACTAGGCAACATTCCCTATGCTAAAGGACTTGGCCAATACCATCATCTGAGATTGAGATATCCTTGACTATGCCTTTCATATGATGCAAGACCTTGAGTGCCTTTAATTCATTTGTCACTCTATGCTTAATTGTCATGTTGTTATTAATGTTTATGTCTGATGATTGTTTTGAGTTGATCAAGGAATATTTCATCTAATCCATAGGAGTACCTAGGACACATTGGGTGCTAACACCTTCCCTCTGTGTAACCAACCCCCTTACCTATAATCTCTGACATTTTATTAGTTTTGATTTGAAAATTTATTATCTTTGGGTTTTGTTCGTACTTTTCTCTTTTCCTTTGGAAACAATAAAAGTGTGGTGGGGACTCTGGTTTTACTGACGTCAAGTTTATCCATAGTTTGATGGTCATAAATTTACCACTACAATATGCTATATGTCTATTAAGAGGAAAACCTCATCCTACCATATTTATTCTTATGGTCCAATTACTTTTACACCTTGTGATATATCTATTGTCAAGTACTTCAATCACTCTAATAGTGCACTTTTATCATTGAACTTAAGACTTAATTTAATCAAGTATGAGTTGAGTTTCCACTATCGATGATTAATTATATATGAGCTTGTTCCACATCCTTAATAATGTATTCAATTATATCCAAATACATCATATCTTTGTCAATCCTTTCATCAAATAATTGTGAAAAAAATTCAAACTTTAATAAATTCATAATATTCAATTTAATATAAGTAATGATGGTATGTTTTTCAAAACCTTATACGCTAGCAACACATGTCACAAATGTGTTGAGTTTTTCAAAACTATGGGGGATTCTAAAGGATATTTTATGGTTCCCACTCCCTTATAAAAGGTTTCTTCCTTCATATCATTTGTTCCATTTCACTTTATATTTTTGCAAGCTCGTTTGGACTACTCAACTCCTCGTTTATCCCGCTCCTTCGATCATAACCTTCTTCCAAATATGATTCTCCCTTTGTCTTGCTTTCTGTAGCAAATATGATTTATGGAGATACATTCGAGATGAGGTTTAGGCTAAACATAGGTTTATAGGTTAGTTTCCCCCTTTTCACGATTGCGACAATGGTGGTAATTTCTTTTAGTTCTACTATTTTCTCAGGAATGACATTCTGGTATCAGATATGAGATGTCGAAGGTAATGTCACGACACTAATATCTGAACAACAAGTGAAATATAAACAGGATAAAAATAGAGAAACAATTGAAAAAGAGACACAAGCAATTGTTAACCCAGTTCGATGCAAACACACCTACGTCTGGGGGCTACCAAGCCAGGAAGGAAATCCACTAAACAGAATTAGTTCAAAGACTCTCAGTAAACAACTGCAAGTTACAATCCTTTCACCTAATCTCTACCCGTGTGACTTCTATCTAAGAACTCTTAGATATGAGACCCTACTCACTCCCCCTCAATCACAACAGTGATACTAGAACAAATACTACAATGAAAGAAGACACACTTCAAGGACACATACTTGATCTTGCTTAAAAGCTTCAATCAAGTAAACAAATACACTCGTACTTCAAAGCTTAGAGTGGATAAATTACAACTCAAAGCTCAGTCCAATTCACACATCAACAAGATGAATGAACGGCTCACAATTCACAAACGTAGATTAGGCTAAAACCCTAATACTCACTCACTTCAACGTTTGTATTTTCTTCTCTCTAATCACAGAGGGTTTACATGGTCTTTAAATAGAAGCTTTCTGAATGGGCATGCGCAACATGTAACCCTAATCCTATTTAACGTGTATTCCCTAGGAATTAGTAACAAATCATTCCTCTTTTGGAAACAAAATATTTTGGCCTTAAATAGAATTACTCCTTGAATAAAGCATGCAATCTCCACATAAGCACACAAAGACTTGCATGAAAAGTGCAACAACAAAACACATAACATTCAGACTGAATGTTCTGTATGCACATGTCTTAACATCGGGTCTGACATCTTGAATAAATCATGCGCAACCATATTAAACAACCTGCAGGAAGCTGATATCACATGTCAAGACACCACGCGTGACATCTAGTGATAACACTAAGTTTTACCAAAATTGATGCCAATACATAGAACCAACAAACACCCCCTTTGGCAAATTTTGGCTAAAACATACAACAGATCACACGTTCACAAGAAATCAATCAAAGTATCAGTTCAGCAGCAGAAGTAAACATATACACATTACTAGCAACAATAACAATTGGTAAACACACAAGCGCTTGTACTCAGAACACACTATCTCCCCCTTCAGCTAGACCACAACAAGAAACAACCTGCTTCACACAGACAAAACACAGACAAAGAATCCTCACCTTGTGCCAAAAACAAAACACACCAGAAAAGTTCTTCCCCTTTGTATCAGACAAACATCATCTAGCTATAGCTACTCCCCCCCCCCCCTTTTTTAGCCAAAAGAGACCAAAGAGACAAAATAAATGTCTATTTAGTCATTAACCGAAATATCAAAAGTTAAAGGGTTACAAAACCAAGTACATAACCAGCTGTAAGCAAGCTGAGAAACAAATCAACAAAGTAATACCCAAAACACGAAAATCCACCAAAACAACAAAAAAAAAATCAATAGGGACCAAAGTCAAAGGAGCTACTCAGTAGAGCTTGAGCTTACAGCTTCATCAGCACCAGAAATAGAATTGCCACTTGTCTCATTGTTGTTTGCAGACCTCTCACTAGAGGTGTGGGCTTCAGCTTCTTTAGCATGTTCAGTATTTTCACCTTCAGCCCGCTCCAAGCTTGCAATCAAGGCTTCCAACGATTGTTTTCTAGCTGTAGCTACCCTTATCCCTTCACCCAGCTCTTTGTAGGTCTCCTTAAGCTCAGTAATAACTTTTGAGGCTGGCCTTTTCATGGCAGATGTCATGACAATATCCTCGACATGACTGCCTTCAAACAGTTTATAATGCACAAACAGAGCATGTTTTCTTATACTATGCAAGTCATTAGAGCACAGAATACCAGGGTGTTGATTTAAGATAATTCCACAAATCATAGAGGGAAAGGCAATTGATAGCTTAACTGCATTAGTAGATGCATGCTTGATGATTTATTCAAACATAAATCTACCATAGTCAAATTTCACTTTTGTTCCAACAGCAAAAATAAACCTTCCAAGGGTATTAGCAATGGTGGAGATATGGTTGGTAGGGACCCAGTTGGTAGCTCCTTATTTATGCAGGGTTGTGTCGCATTACGCGAAAAACCGGCGGGAAAACAAAATAACAGAGCCGCCACCGTGCGTTATTTATCCCAAAGGAGGGAAAGGAAACGCTCGAAGTAAACCTGGAAAAGATATGGTTTGCGACCAAAGAGAATGGGATCGGGAGTCGGTTATGCGAAGGGAAGGTATTAACACCCTTACGCATCCGTCGTACTCGACGGGATCCACGCACAAAGGGAAGGAATATGGTTGCTACAACAATGCTCACAAACAAACACACTGGCTGAAAGAGACCCAAGAAAACAAAAGAAACTGAACTCGGCAGGATATCGCATCCTGGGCCTACGTAGTCTACCAGGCAGAGACATCAGAGTCGACGTAGTTCGGACGGGGGAAAACGTGCTCGCTAGGATGTCACATCCTATGCATACGTATCTTCTCGGACTAAAGAAGAATCAGAGCACTCGTAGCTCGGCTAACGCACGCCAAACAAAACAACACAGGAAATCGACTGCCAATCGCTGGACTTACGTCAAACTCCACACAAACAGGCAAACATGGAAACCGAATGCCAATCGCTGGACTTACATCAGACTCCGAACCAACAAACACACACAGGAAACCAACTGCCAATCGCTGGACTTATGTCAGACTCCAACCAGAAAAGGAGAAACAACTCACACAAACAAAACAAAAGGGCGCCCGGAGAGATCAGCTCATCTCCTGCCTACGTACCTCATCTGGTATGAGGATCAGGGCGACGTAGTTCCCCTACGCAGGGAAAAAGGACTAGCCTAACCAGATACAAAGGGAGACACAAACTACTAGGGAGACTACGACTCGAGCCTAGAAGTTGTCATGCATCATTGCCCTATGTTAAGGTTTCTACTAACTTGCACAGGAAGCAAGCTAACCTAAACATGACTTGCACAGGAAGCAAGCCAAACTAACCCTAACTTGCACAGGAAGCAAGCTAAACTAAAAAAGCACAAACACACAAGCAGAAATAGCACACATTATATGCAATCAGTTGGCTCAATCAAGGTTAGGTTTTAGACGAGGGGTCATATCAACCTCGACAAACAAACCACTGTAACAGGGTGATGTTAGCTCTTAACCCTAACATTGAGAGTTAGGGTGAAGCAGATGAAATAGGAAATGAGGGGTGTGCCTCACAACTCTTATCCCTGGCCTGGGAGAGCTTCAGACAAATGAAGGTGTGGGAGTTCAGAAAGTTGGAACTCTTCTATCCACATGACTGACACAACAAAGATCTTGGGCTATTATCCACAATGCATCAACACAAGGTGTGTGAGAAAAGTGGATTACACACTGAGTAGCAGGAGATGGACTACACATCTCTTGTATCTGCCAATGCCTCTTCACTTAGGAGGTCTTTGGTATGTACAGGGGACAAAGATAAACAAACACAAGCATTGCCTCTTAAGGAGGACTTCAGACAGGTGCCTGACCAAATAACAGGCCAGGTCTTCCAGACTACATGGAGAAGAGATGTTATACCTCAATGCTCAAGCTATCAAGCAAAGAAAAAGCAAGTTCACAAAGGAACTATAGCAACTAAGGTACCTGAAAACAATCCAACTCAGTCAGTACACAACTCAAACAAAAGTCAAACAGACAATCCAATAGTCAACTGTACATAAACAGACAGACAAGCATCAATGCACAAAGGTGCAAGCCACAAGGCATAAGCACAAGTCTCAAAGCCTACAAAACAATCCAAGGTTAGTCATCAACAAGCAATGGATCAACTCCAATTGAGTGAACATCATTAAGTATGGCAATTGTGCTTTTAACCTGAAACAAAGCTCAAATGTGAGAGGCAAACCACTAGGACAAGGCCCAGGGTCAAAGAGGGAGCAATAAACCAAAACAGAACATGAAAATCGACAATAATCAAGCTTAATCAAATAAGAACAATGTCCAAGTGGTCTCATATCCATAGCATCAACAAAAATCATTTCATAAAGCATTTAGTGCAAATCATGCAAATTCAAAGCTCATAGAGGCAAACAGAATGATCCAATCCACATCAACTCAAAAACAATTCAATAAATCCCAAGAAAAATCATGGCTAAACAGCATTCATCACATGATCATCACACCAAAGTTCAAGTCATTTGGATAAGTGGAAGCATGTCAAATAAATTCCCTAAGGCAAGGCAAGTCAAAACAAGCTCAAAGGAAGCACAAATTCATGCATCAACTTCACACAAGCATAAAACAGAATCCACACATGATAAATGCATCCAATCAAAGCCACAATACACTTCTAAGTGTCTAGAACACATGTGCGAAATTTCAACCTCATAGGATAAACATCAAGAATTTCACAAATCATCTAAGATCAATACTCAACAAAAGTCCAAACATGACTAACCAGCAAATAAAATCTCAAACAAATTGGAAATGCATCCAAAAATTCCATAAAAATTCATGATCAAACTTAACATCCAGAAGAATCAACATGCAAAAAATCAGATTAATTGGCATTCAATAGGCATGGTAAAGAAAATCAACAAGTTGGACAAGAAATGGTGTGACACACATTGTCTCACCTATATTGATCAGATCATATCTCAACAACCAAGCATGTTAAAAATACAAACTCAACGCCAAAAGATCAATCAAAGTGTCTAGATTAAGCCTGTAAATTTTCAGCTTCATTGGATCAACCATCATTATTTCATGAAGGAAAAGGCAAGCAAGGTGCAAGATATGACATGCCAGCATAAACCCTAGACCAAAAACATTTTCAACCATGCACAAATCCTGGAAAAATATCCATAAAATAGAGCACATCATGATGAACATTGTGCAAAAAACCTCACAGCAATTGGACAATTATTCAGGGAGATATGGATTTTTGAATGTAAGGAAAAAACTAAAAAACATAAAATGGCATGGTATGAACATGTGAAGTATAAAGGACTAAAATGCAAGGCAAATATATGGAAATGCACTCGCTCAGTATCGAACTGAGAAGGAATTTGAATCCAAGCGCGCGCCCAATGAAACTCACTGTTTCATTAAAGGTGATGTGGCAGTGCAAACCAATATGGGCCAATCATTCAGCCATGCAATATCCATGCAACCAATACATGATGATAAACACCAAAAACCATGCAAACACGCGCTCAGGAGATCAAAACAGGTTCTGGAAAAGAAAACCTAGGGTTCATGCAACATTCATACGTTCTTCATCATCAAGAACATTCATGTCCAGAAATTGCCAAGACCTATACCACTAGATTCGTCTTCTAACGTACATTAACAATCTAAGCTCACTTTGCCCTAATTCTCACTAACAAGCATGAATCGAGCAGAATAAAGTTTGCACATCAATCTTAAAATCCACATAACTTTCTTATTTCTCAATGAAAATTATCGAAACAAAGCTTAGCATGTTCAGCATGGAAAGATCTGTCAAAATCACATAAACATTTCAAGAATTTCAAGATTCGAATTCCAACCTTCAAAGAGATGCAAAATCGGATTTGCAGTTTTCAGGCCTTGTGATGTTGAAACAGTTGCTCTCCAATGATCCAGTAGATGAATGGATGAAGGAATGTTGCTCAGTTGTGCTTAATGCAGCTCAAATCCTCACTTGCCATTGATGAAGCTTGCTTTGACAGATCCAAAATGTGCACGAAATCCTTGAAATATTGCCTCAACCTTGTTCAAAAATGCTTGTGGAGGATGATTTGATCAAGAACCAAGCAATGTTTGTGAAGAAATTCACAGGAAAAGTGAGAGCAAAAGTTTGAAGAGATTTTGCTAAATAGATCTAGATCTGAGATTTTGATCTGTTAATGCTGAAATCTGTTAGGGTTTCACTTATATATCATCCGTTAATCAAGTTCTTAATCATGTTCAGCCATGTGGTAAGTGGAATTAGTGAAAACAAGTGTTTATGCAAAATTGATATTTCCACCTCTATGCATGGTATGAATGGAACAGTACACGAAATTGGGCCTAAATCCACTCAAAATTCTGTTGGTAAGCCAATGGAAATGTTGCCAAGTGTGAACAATGCATTATTTTAAGATTTGAAAATTCCATCTAAAAAATCAAGTGAAAAATCAAAAAAATATGTGATGAGAATGCATGGCTTATGATGCATGATTTGGATAGTGTATGTTAAGACATGAATGTACAAAAAAGAACCACTCTATTTGGCCTTTTGGTGTGAAAGTTATGCACTTGTGAAGTTCAACTTGACTTGGCAATGATTGATCCATATCTTTTCAACCACACATGAGAAATTCATGTTCTTGGACTTTTTGGAAATGGGAGAGCAAGATCTTAAACTTTCATGTTGGACAAAATTTCATTTGGAGCTTGCTTGATGATGTAAACTTGAGGAGAAAACCTTTCTATTTTTGGCAATTTCCAATTACAGGTCACTTACTATTTTTGGAAACTTTTCATCTGACCTCAAATTCTTCATTGTTGATGTTTGCAATGTCAAATGAGACTTGTATGGACATGAGTGAGGCCTCTCTAACCATCTCCCACCTTCAAATCCATGATTTCATGCACAGTTGACTTTGGTTGACTTTCTAGGGTTTCAGATGAATTTCAGCTTGACTGTTGAGCTTTGATCATCCAATCTTTGGCCAAACCACTTCAAAATGATCCCTATGTCATGTGAACTCAATGAACCAACCCTAGGGCTTTGCTTCAATAGGAAATGCACTTGCTTGCTTGCACAACTAGATCTCCAGACCAGTCTTGACTGATGACTTGCACTTGGGCAAAGGACAATGCAATGCTATGCAGTGGACAATGCAATGCTAATGACCTAAAATGAAAATGTATGTACAAAATGGGAGGTGCAAATTTGAGGTGCTACAGCTGCCCCTATTCAATCAGCTGGGAACCTGAACGGATGAGAGCAACGGCTGTCAGACTTTCAAGGTACACAGGGATTGAATACCAAAGAACTGTAGAAATTTGCACTCTGCGGGATATGATACCAAAAAAAGCCAAGTCATTTACCGATGACGGCTGCACGATAACTTCAGGAAAGCGAAACCATTTACCGATGGCTAAGTACTGGAAATTTGATATTTACCGATATCAACTTCAACAATACCATTTACCGATGGCTGCTGGGAAACATCTTGATATTAAAAGGAAGCAAGACCATTTACCGATGGTGGCTTCAAAGCAACTTGATATTTACCGATATCAACTTCAGCAAGACCATTTACCGATGGCTGCTCCAACTGGGGACTCGATATTTACCGATATCGAAGAAAGCGGGGCCATTTACCGATGGCGTCTCCACCTGGGGAGGAAAAAAGATATTTGCAATTGGAATCAGACAAGACGTTTACCGGCGACACCTGGGGATTTTTGATTTTTATCAAAAAGGAAATACGTACGACCAGACATTTACCGATGACTGGGATGAGACTCGATGTTTACCGACATCGAAAGATGATGTTTACCGACATCCAAAAACGACCAGACATTTACCGATGACTGGGGGGAAATACTCGACCAGACGTCAACGGACGAAAGGGAGAAGCTCGACGTTTATCGACACCAACGGAGAGGTGAACACTTCACTGGGGAAGGAAAAACAAATACTTGCAACCGTAAACCAGATAGGACGTTTACCGACGACTCTACTGGGGATCTCTAGCTGGGGAATTATCAGACATTTACCGATGACTGGGGAAAAAACTCGACGTTTACCGACATCGAAAGGTGATGTTTACCGATACCAAAAAATGACCAGACATTTACCGATGACTTGGGTAGGACTAGATGTTTACTGACACCGAAACAATGGTGTTTACCGACACCAAAGAGAGAACACACGCGGGTGCTAACATGACACTTACCGGTATCACAAGAATGACATCTTCAAAACGTCAAGGCAAGGCTAACCACTTGCTGGGGATCTCACTGGGGAGAAACAAGCTTTCCGTTTGCGGACGGGTGAGGAAATAAACCTCTTTGGGGAATATCAATCCTGACTGCTGTCAGGAGCAACTGTAGCAAACGTGCTGTACAGATGTTGCACAAATGATCCGCCTCTGTCGGGGATACGATCTGGTTAGGTTTAACACATGAATGCACATGTTTGAATTTTTCTATGGCGTAATGCTCCATATTGAATGGAAATGCTACGCGATTTGAGGATGCAATGATCACTATATGCAAAATGCAAATGATGAACTCTCCGCTGGGGAGCCAACTGATCAAACACTCCAACTCTGTGGGGAGACTCTGTCTGAGGAATACTCTGTGGGGAGAGCACCGACTTCTCACTCGTGCTGGAGCAATAACACTGTTGCTAGGGGAAAGATCCCAATCCACTCGGGGGGACTCCGCTTGGGGAACAATCAATACGACTTCGCTGGGGGATAAACAAGGCGACTTCGCTGAGGAACCATCCATACGTCTCCACTCGGGGAAAACAAGGCAACTCGCTGGGGAGTAATAAGGCAACTTGCTAGGGACAACCAGGCGACTTCACTGGGGAGAGTCAACCAATCCACAAGTAGGATAAACTCTGCTTTGGGAAATAAAAGCTACCCCGCTGGGGACAACCCATCCAATCCACAGATAGGATAACTGCTGGAGATAAATTTCTTTGAACCCGCTCCACTCGGGGACTCACTGAGGAAAATTATCAACACTCATCTCTGCTCGGGAGATCTGCTATGGAAAGCAACTCTGTTGGAGATAACACACCACTCTGCTGAGGAAATGCGTACTCTGGTGGGGAAAGTAACATATCAAACTATGTGCTGGGGAGAAACATCCAAAACCCTGCTGGGGACAGGCACTCACAACCACGCTAGGGATGGTGATACTTCAAACCAGACTGCTGGGGATACAATATTCTAACTGACACCTCCGCTGGGGATACAACATCCTTCCAACTCAGTGGGGATCTCAACTAGGGAAATATTCGCTGGGGGAATAAACCCACTTCCAGGCCTGCTGGGAATAAGCAATTCTTATATCTGCTGGGATAGAAGACACTATCCAAAGGCGTCTCTGCAGGGGAACATAGCTCTGAAAGCTCTCATACTTGCTTGGGAAACATCTGCTGTGGGATCGTCTGCACAGATGACAACCTGCAAAATAGCACAACAACATGCCCCAGGGGATACATGGACAAGATACGCTCAAGTGTCCTCAACATTCAAAATGATTTTCAAATGTTTCATCTTTCTGCAAGTTGTTGTTTAGCCTTCATGTTTTTATATGCAATGTTTATCAAAAATTCGGACGTTTTTGCAAACAAAACAGTAAAATAAAAACAAGAGAGCTATTTATCTGAATAACGACTTTTATTGATTGAAAATGGCCTGAAAAGGCGAATACATCGGGAAGCAATTCCTAGAAAGAGGTAATTGCGCACAAAAGGAAAATAAACTATCCTAATGGCAATGTGAACACGGCATCCACTATTTCCCAACTCTGTTATAACTCACAGATCATCAGCTTTCCTCAACTTCCTTGCGTTCTGAGAAGAATGATTGGACCGATCACATCTTTCGAGATGGCAGGCGATGAAGCGATATGAAGTACATATAACTCAGACTGTAGTCTTCGCTCTAATCCCTTTTTTGCCTGGATCGCCCTTTCGGGTTTTCAATCCACCGGGATACCCATTCTTGCCTAAGCCGCCCTTGCGGGTTTTCGACTTACCGGGTGTACAAATTCTTTTCATTTTTATCCCTAATTTTTGCCCGAACCTTTTTCTTTCTGTTTTTTGGTTCGCCGGGGTGCCCTTTTTTGCCTGGACTCTTTTATTCTTTTTGTCCAGCGGGTCAATTTATGCGAAGTATTTTTTGACTACATCTGAGTTAACAGGGGACGGGAAATCTTCACCATCCATAGTTGTAAGCATCAAGGCTCCACCGGAGAAAACCTTCTTCACAACATATGGACCTTCATAATTAGGAGTCCACTTGCCCCTGTTATCTGTACCGGGAGGAAGGATCCTCTTCAAAACTAGATCACCAGTTTGATAGCTTCGATGACACACTTTCTGATCAAAGGCTCTCTTCATCCTTCTCTGATATAACTGCCCATGGCATACAGCTGCTAACCGTCTCTCTTCGATAAAGCTCAACTCGTTAAACCTTGTTCGAATCCACTCGGCTTCGTCCAGCTTGACATCTAACAAAACCCTCAGAGAAGGGATCTCCACTTCAACAGGTAGAACCGCTTCCATACCATACACAAGGGAGTAAGGGGTTGCCCCGGTCGACGTACGTACTGAGGTACGGTACCCATGCAAAGCGAAAGGCAGCTTCTCATGCCAATCCTTGTACGTAACGACCATCTTCTGCACAATCTTCTTGATATTCTTGTTTGCCGCCTCTACGGCACCATTCATTTTTGGTCTGTAAGGAGAAGAATTGTGATGTTCAATCTTGAAATCTTTGCAAAGCTCTTTCATCATCTTGTTATTGAGATTCGAACCATTGTCAGTGATGATTCGCTCAGGAACTCCATAACGACAGATGATTTCTTTCTTAATGAACCGGGCAACCACTTGTTTGGTAACATTAGCATAGGAAGCTGCTTCCACCCACTTGGTGAAGTAATCAATCGCGACCAAGATGAAGCGATGTCCATTAGAAGCAGTAGGTTCAATCTTCCCAATCATATCAATGCCCCACATGGCAAACGGCCAAGGCGAGTTCATGACATTCAGAGGGCTTGGTGGTACATGCACCTTATCAGCATAAATTTGACACTTATGGCACTTCCGAGCGTATTTGAAACAATCGGATTCCATAGTCATCCAGTAATAACCGGTTCTCAACAGTTTCTTGGACATTGCATGACCACCAGCATGGGTACCAAACGAACCTTCATGCACTTCTTGCATCAACATGTCTGCTTCGTGTCTATCCACGCATCTGAGCAAGACCATGTCAAAGTTTCTCTTATACAACACATCATCCTGATTCAAATAAAAACTTCCAGCTAGCCTTCTCAGGGTTTTCTTGTCATTCTTTGACGCACCTTCAGGATACTCCTGGCTTTTGAGGAAGTTCTTGATATCATAGTACCACGGCTTCTCATCAACAACAACAGACTCGGCTGCAAACACATACGCAAGCCTCTCGAGTCGATTCACCGCAACATGTGGCACATGATTCCACCAATGAACTTTGATCATAGAAGATAAAGTAGCCAAGGCATCAGCCATCTCATTCTCATCTCGGGGGACATGATACAACTTCACCTTCTTGAAGAACGTCAGTATTCTTCTGGTGTAATCTCTATAAGGAATCAGATGCGGCTGGTTAGTATTCCAATCTCCATTGACCTGGTTGATCACTAGAGCGGAATCTCCATAGATGTCAAGAGTTTTGATTCTCAGGTCGATGGCTTCTTCTATCCCCATGATACAAGCCTCATACTCAGCTTCGTTGTTGGTGACGTCAAAAGTCAATCTAGCAGAAAAGGGTATATGTGCACCTTTGGGATTAATCAATACTGCCCCAACACCGTTACCATTCATATTCACGGCCCCATCAAACATCAGTGTCCACTTGTCATCAGGATCCGGTCCTTCCTCGACAAGAGGCTCTTCGCAATCTTTCATCTTAAGATACATGATGTCTTCATCGGGGAATTCAAACATCATCGACTGATAATCATCAATCGGTTGCTCGGCAAGGTAGTCAGACAGAATACTACCTTTGATGGCCTTCTGCGATGTATACTGGATATCATATTCTGTTAAAATCATCTGCCATCGAGCAACACGCCCGGTGAGAGCCGGCTTCTCAAAGATGTATTTTACTGGATCCATCTTAGAAATCAACAAGGTAGTATGGTTCAACATATACTGCCTCAGTCGGCGAGCAGCCCAGGCCAAAGCATAGCAAGTTTTCTCAAGCTGTGAATATTTGATTTCACAGTCGGTAAACTTTTTGCTAAGGTAGTATATGGCATGCTCTTTTCGACCAGACTCGTCATGCTGTCCCAATACACACCCCATCGAGTTCTCAATCACTAATAGGTACATTATCAGTGGTCTCCTTGGTACTGGAGGTATAAGGATTGGAGGTTTCTGTAAATACTCTTTTATCTTGTCAAAAGCTCTTTGACAATCATCATTCCACCTGATTGCTTGATCTTTTCTCAGCAATTTGAAAATTGGTTCACACGTGGCAGTTAGGTGAGATATGAACCTTGCAATGTAGTTCAATCTCCCTAAAAACCCACGAACTTGCTTTTCAGTTTTCGGTTCAGGCATTTCTTGAATAGCTTTGACTTTTGCTGGATCAACCTCAATCCCTTTCTCACTAACAATGAAGCCTAGCAGCTTCCCAGATCTCACACCAAACGTACACTTCTTTGGATTCAGCCTCAGTTTGAACTTTCTCAACCGATCAAACAACTTCTGCAAGTTAACCAGATGCTCCTCTTCTGTCTGCGACTTCGCAATCATATCATCCACGTACACTTCAATATCTTTGTGCATCATGTCATGAAAGAGAGTCGTCATAGCCCTCTGATAGGTAGCACCGGCATTCTTCAGCCCAAATGGCATCACCTTATAGCAGAACGTGCCCCAAGGCGTAATGAATGTCGTCTTTTCCATGTCCTCTGGCGCCATCTTAATCTGATTATATCCAGAGAAACCGTCCATGAAAGAGAAAACCGAGGATTGAGCCGTATTATCAACCAATACATCAATGTGAGGTAATGGGAAATCATCTTTCGGACTCGCTCTGTTCAGATCTCGGTAGTCGACACACATTCTGACTTTGCCATCCTTCTTCGGCACGGGAACGATGTTGGCCACCCACGGGGGATAACTGGTAACAGCCAGAAAACCCGCATCCCACTGTTTCTGAACCTCTTCCTTGATCTTGACAGTCATATCAGGACTAGTTCTGCGAACCGAAGGACACTCTTCTCTGAGGGGTAGTCAATGCATCACAATGTCGGTATCCAACCCAGGCATATCCTGATATGACCAGGCGAATATCTCCACATATTCTCTCAACATCTCAATCAGCCTCCTCTTGACAGAGTCCTCTAAAGCAGCCCCAATCTTGATCTCTCTTCTGGCGTCCTCAGTACCCAGATTAACAATCTCCAACTCCTCCTGATGAGGTTGGATGACCCTTTCCTCCTGCTTCAGCAATCTGACCAATTCTGCGGGGAGTTCACAGTCTTCCTCACTCTCCTCTTCAGCTTGGTAGATGGGATTATCAAAATCATACTGAGCCATAACAGAATTGTTCATAGTGGATTCCGTGATATCTCTTCTGCATGTTTAATGCTTTATTTTAGAAAAAAGAGTTCAAGAAAATCACAAAAACAAAAACATTGCCATTTTTATTGTTTTGAAAAAAATGAAAACAAAAATAGAAAGACAGGGATCACAAAATTTGATTGCAAAACGTCCTTTATTAATGATAATCATTAAAAACATGATGAGGCCCTACAATGAACCACTACGCCTTGGGCAGAACGTAGGGTTTTCATGCAAAATGTAAAACAAAGGAAAATTACTTTGTCTGAAGAGTAACTTGGACCACTTCTTCAGCCGTCCAGTTGTTGATAGACTCCCCTGGTGCACACGGGCGAACCCAGTTGTCTAGATCGCAATCACTGTCACAGTCTTCACTACCAGTTGCAAAGACGTCACCGTGGTTCATCAGCCCAACGCTGGTAAAGGTCTCGGACCCGTCTGCACACTCTGCTCTGCTTGGATAGGCTCATAACCAATGCCAAATTTGTCTTCTTTGACAGGCAAATCTACTATTTTGCCTCAGCCCTCAGCTTTGCCCGAGTCAACAACCTCTTTGGCCTGCTTGTATAAAGCAATCGAAGCACCCGGCTTTCTCTGATCAGCGAACGCCACCTTCTCGAGGGCAACAATCTCGAATGCCTGGCATAAGGTTTCATGGATCTCGCCATCCACCTCTACATATTTGAACGAGGATAGGTGACTCACCAAGATATCTTCTTCGCCACACACGGTCACAATCTGACCGTTCCAGACATACTTGAGCTTTTGGTGGAGAGTCGACGAGACTGCCCCTGCTGCGTGAATCCACGGACGCCCCAGCAAACAACTGTAGGCGGGCTGAATGTCCATAACATAGAAGATGATGTCAAAAACCTCCGGACCTATCTTCACTGGCAAAGTGACTTCACCAAAAACAGAACGCTTGGATCCGTCAAATGCACGAACTATCAGGTCACTCGGAGTGAGCACAACTCCCTCAACATCAATCTTACCAAGGATCTTCTTGGGCAACACATTCAAAGACGAGCCAGTGTCTACCAGCACGTGCGACAAAACAGCCCCCTTACACTCCATCGTGATATGCAAGGCCTTATTATGGTTACGTCCTTCAGGCGTTAAGTCTAGATCTGTGAACCCCACACCATGCCTGGTGCTCACGTTAGCCATCACACCCTTCAGTTGGTTGACAGAAATCTCTTGGGGCACGTAAGCCATATTCAGCATCTTCAACAAGGCATTACGATGTGCCTCAGAGCACAGCAGCAAAGAGAGAATTGAAATCTTGGACGAAGTTTGATTAAGTTGATCTACAATCTTGTAGTCACTTTTCTTGATTATCTTCATGAACTCTTCCACATCCTTCTCAAATGAACCCTCAGGCATCTCCTTCTGAGCCGGTTCCTCATCAACGACAACCTGTTTTCCCTTTGACTTGGCAGAAGCCTCAACATTAGCGTCCCTCAACGGTTGAGGAGCAAACAGTCGTCCGCTGCGAGTAAAGCCTCCTGGACCACCAACATTGTCCACAACGGGACTCACAACCACAGGAGTTTTGATTGGTGCACTGATTGTCACAGGCGCTTGATTCAATGGCTTGACCCGATTCTCAACCCTTCTGTTGCTACGGTAAGCACTGTCATATCTCCACGGAACAGCCCGACTGTCAACAGCCCTTCTGACCGGAGCGACGATGGTTGTCGGATTACTGGCAGTAACTGGTGCAGAGATGGTAACTGGACTACCACTGGTTGTAGGCGCACTAACAACTCTTTGCTCACGTCCTTCAGACGGTTTGAAATATATAGTGACAGTTGACACTGCCCCATGATCTCTGACAGCCCGACTGAATTGCAGACAACCCTCGTTCATCAAACCCTGAATACCAGCCCTCAACTAGTCACAACCATTATCTGACCCAGCACAGTCAACACAGTCTTTATCACAACCCGGGTAGACACCCCCATTCAGCAAACGGCCCTTGACAACTGACAGAGAAGTCTGAACATCGTCCACACTGACAACCAAATCCTCAGCTTCTA
This sequence comes from Lathyrus oleraceus, assembly GCF_024323335.1. Lineage (NCBI taxonomy): Eukaryota > Viridiplantae > Streptophyta > Magnoliopsida > Fabales > Fabaceae > Lathyrus > Lathyrus oleraceus. Next base: position 354,829,280 of record NC_066582.1, on the reverse strand, counting down.
CCCTTTCAATGCAGTTCACCCGATGAGCACCATTCGGCGGCATAGGGTTATTAACAACATTCGGCACAGGAGCGAAATTGATAGTTTTGGCATCAATCAGGTCCTGGACTTTATGATGAAAAGCCCTGCAATTCTCTATATGGTGTCCCGGCGCACCAGAGTGAAAGTCACAACGCACATTGGCATCATACCCAGGTGGTACTTTTGTCAACGACGCCATGGTCCTTAGTTCCACAAATCCTAGCCTGAGCAACTCCGGCAGTAACTCAGCGTAGGTCATCGGCAATGGGTCGAAACGTCTATCAGGCATCCTCTGCCTCGGCTGATACGGACGTTGTTGTTGTTGTTGTTGTTGTTGCGGCATTTGTTGTTGAACTCTCGGTTGTTGCGGTTGTTGACGAGGTTGAGGTGCCGGGATGGTTACAGCAGCAACCGGGCGATACTGGTTTCTGTTCACACTTCCTCTGTACACATTCCCTCGGTGCTGTACAGCATTGGTTTCACCCTCTCTCCGGCGAGGTGCCCCAGCAAATGGTTTCTTAGACGATGAAGAACCCACATCTTGAATCTTACCAGCCTTGATCAAACTTTCAGTTCTCTCACCACAGATCACCACGTCTGAGAAACTACCGAATGGGCAACTTCCCATCCGATCCATGAAAACACCTTGAAGAGTACTGATGAACATGTCAGTTAATTCCCTCTCCAGCATAAGGGGTTGTACTCTTGCAGCCAGTTCACGCCACCTCTGGGCGTACTCCTTGAAGCTTTCACCAGATTTCTGACAAAGACTCTGTAGCTGAGTCCGGCTAGGCGCCATGTCCATGTTGTGTTTATACTGCCTCAAGAAGGCTTCACCCAGATCCCTCCAGCATCGGATAGAATCTCTCTTCAGTTCCATGTACCAATCCAAGGAAGCCCCAGATAGACTATCTTGGAAAAAATACATCCACATCTTTTCATCATCCGTGTAGGCAGAGATTTTCCGATAATAGGCCTGCACGTGGGTGCGAGGGCAAGAAGTGCCGTTGTACTTGTCAAAAGACGGCGCCTTGAATTTATAAGGGATTCTCAAACCTTCCACCAACCCCATATTGGTAACATCAAAACCGAGAGAATTCTGACATTCCATAGCCCGGATCTTCTCAGCAAGGGCATCAACTTTACGATCCCTCTCATCAACCCTTCCTACAACGTCTTCGTCTTCACTGAGCAGAGTGAACATGTCCTCTTGTCTGTCAACAATCGGAGCAGGATTACGGGCCGGAGCACGTACTACTCTGGCATTAACAGTCTCTGGAGCAATCGGTTGACCGTTGACTCTAATACCCCTCAACTCATCACCCACAGCGTAGTTGTTGATGGGAACAGCAGCAGTAGCGTTGTCATTGATCGGGCCTCCCTCTGGCAAAGCGGGATTGACGGGTGGATTTGCAACCTCTTGTCTCTGAACCAGGGCTCGAAGTTCTTCTTGACCTTGCGCAACCCCTTGCATCATATGCATGAACTGGGCCATGTTAGCCCTCATCTCAGCTAACTCAGCTTGCACTTGATCCATATTCCTTTGATGATTCAACCTCGTTGAGTAGCGATGTGGACGTTGATCAACTATCCTGCCTAAACACAGGAACCAAAGTGAGAAGTCACGAACAAGAACACCTGCTATGCAAAATGATATGAGTATGATGCTAATGATGCATATGATGCACATGATATGTTCATTTCTCAGGCATTCAAAGAGCCTGGTTCATCCTCAAAAGATGGCAACCTGCGACAAGAACAATGCAGAAGCACAGAAACAACATACACAAGAGTGATGAGTACAAGGTGAAACCAACCACCTCATCTATAGACAAGAACAACAAAAGATCATACCACAAAGTCAACAAAGATCCACATAATCGGGGTACAACAAATGAATCCCATGCAACAAGCCTGGAGGTGATTCTCAACATGAACAACAAAAATATAAGCTAAGACAAACGGTCTCCCGGAATGAGAGTCTTCAAGTACTGACACTGGTCTATCAACAGGTCACACTCTGAACATTCTGGCAAAGGAGTGATCTTCTCCTTCAGTTGTCTTCTGAGCTCTACAACTTCTCCTCCAAGATGGTTCTCTGATGCCTGTCTCAAATCTACCTCTTTCTTCAACTGGATGTCTTTGTCTCTGAGTTGCTTCTCCAAGTCTCTGATCTTCTTCTGATAACTGGCTTCAGCTCTCTGCAGCCTCAAGCACTCCCGGTGTTCTGCATCTAACATGGCTTCCATCTCCTCGTAGGATCTCTTCTTGCTTCTCAATCTACTAGCATCTTCTCCCTGCACTCCTCTGAGTTGATGAGCCAAGTTCAACCTATCAGCTTTGGCTTTGTAAAGCTCCATCTGGGTATCTTGCTCCTTCTCTCTCAAACGGCGATTTTCCATCAGGGCTTGCTTGTAGTGCTCAGCAGGCACACTCTCAGCAAGGATCAAAGGTGGTTGCTCCTGCAACGGCTCCATCCTATCATAGGGTAACAACAAAGTCTCCACTCTCTCCTTGACCCACTCAGCGTAATCAGGCATAGCAATGGCAAACTTCTTCCTTAAGACAGATCCATCCTTCACACCAATAGTTTTCCAAGCTCTTCCTATCTGCTCCAATCTAGCTGGGTCACTCTGCTTCTCAAAATACACACTTTCAGTTATCTCAGCATCAAGTGGTCTTCCTTTCATCACAAACCCTAACTGGCGAAGAGAAAGAACCGGGTTGTAATTGATGCAACCCTTAGTCCCTATGAGTGGCACATTCTGGAACTCTCCACAACTCATAATAACATTCCGCACATCCATCCGGTATGACTGCCATCTGATATCATACGAGGTAAGAGACATAACCCTCTGAGTCCACTTATGCGTGCTCTGAGCATCCACAAAAGGTCCACTGACTGGCAGGAGAGACAAGAACCATATGAGTAAAAGTGGGAGACAATATCTAACAGCTCCACCCTTACCATGCCTACTGTGAATAGCATAATAAGTGTCAGCTAACAGAGTAGGAAGCAGGTTTTCTCCAAGAAAGATAGTGACTACAGCATAGTCCACAAAGTTGGGCATACTCGGGAACAAGACAATCCCATAGATCATGATGGCCAACTGAGCATGAAAAGCTTCCCAATTTCCCTTCTCAGCTTCCTCTCTAGCTACCCTCAACAAGAACTTCAAAGGCAGACCCACAACATCCCCACTGGACTTCCAATTATCAACGACTTCCTTGACACTCAGATGAAAAGCTCTGGCAACAACCCTAAAGTCAACCTCCTTAGGCACATCCAAGAAAGGAACCTAATACCGGATCGGGACACTCAGCAAAATGGAGTACTCCTCAAGAGTAGGCGCCAACTGATAATCCTGAAAGGTGAAGCAACGAAGCTCTGGGTCGTAGAACTGTAGAAGAGTCTGCAACGACACTGGATCTACCACCATCTTCAGCAGTGTCAGAATATCCCCATACTGGTCAACAAACCCTTTACCACTGGTCACAAGGCTGCTCAATTCTATCAACGATGTCAAAGGCTCACGGTGAAAGCTGTAGGAACAAGTCTTCCGCTTCAACTCTGGGACTGTTGCCATCTCTATCAGTGAATAGACTTTGGAATGTACCTGAGAAATGATATGCATGCAGAGATTAGCTTTTTTTTCTTTTTTTTTTCTTTTTTTTTCATTTTTTTATTGCGTATTTTTTTGAAAATAAACATGCTATGATGCAAATGATGCAGACAAGACTGGCTGGCTGTGTATCTCGGAGCACAGGACCAATGCTTCGGCTTGATCTCGGAACCACAAATCCATCTGAAACCCCAAAGTCATCTGAGAAACTGTCATCTGAACCCAGAGTCACCAACAGGACCACAAGTCACCAACTGTACCTGTAATAATGATCATTCCCTCCCCACTCACGGGTGTCATCTAGGCCAGGGTAAGGTCGAGAGAAACGCAACATAAATAACCTTTCACAGAATATCATCATATACACACCCGAAGTATGTAACGATAATATCCCATCAGGGTCTGAACTGCTCGTGATGTCAATGTTCCGCTAAGTGGCGCAATACCACCCGCTTCCCATGAATCACTCTATTCCTAAGTATCCTAGATTTCACTCATGGCCTGGGTATTGGGCCTTTTACCTCAAGTAACTCCCACCCCAAACAGAGCAACACAGCACAGCCAGATGAACAGATGAATGTGAATGAATGCAAACATAAATGCAAACAATAAATGCAAACAATAAATGCAAACAATAAATGCAAACAACAAATAAATGAATGCAATAAATAACACAGCAAACAGCAACCAAAACCCTAACCTAGAGAGCGCTAGGAGAGACTCGCTTAGGGAAGATGGACCAGCAAGAGGTCAACTTCTCGATATTTCCCCACAGAGTCTCCAGCTATCGCATTACGCGAAAAACCGGCGGGAAAACAAAACAACAGAGCCGCCACCGTGCGTTATTTATCCCAAAGGAGGGAAAGGAAACGCTCAAAGTAAACCTGGAAAAGACATGGTCTCGCGACCAAAGAGAATGGGATCGGGAGTGGTTATGCGAAGGGAAGGTATTAGCACCCCTACGCATCCGTCGTACTCGACGGGATCCACGCACAAAAGGAAGGAATATGGTTGCTACAACACTGCTCACAAACAAACACACTAGCTGAAAGAGACCCAAGAAAACAAAAGAAACTGAACTCGGCAGGATATCGCATCCTGGGCCTACGTAGTCTACCAGGCATAGACATCAGAGTCGACGTAGTTCGGACGGGGGAAAACGTGCTCGCTAGGATGTCGCATCCTATGCATACGTATCTTCTCGGACTAAAGAAGAATCAGAGCACTCGTAGCTCGGCTAACGCACGCCAAACAAAACAACACAGGAAATCGACTGCCAATCGCTGGACTTACGTCAAACTCCACACAAACAGGCAAACATGGAAATTGAATGCCAATCGCTGGACTTACATCAGACTCCGAACCAACAAACACACACAGGAAACCAACTGCCAATCGCTGGACTTATGTCAGACTCCAACCAGAAAAGGAGAAACAACTCACACAAACAAAACAAAAGGGCGCCCGGAGAGATCAGCTCATCTCCTGCCTACGTACCTCATCTGGTATGAGGATCAGGGCGACGTAGTTCCCCTACGCAGGGAAAAAGGACTAGCCTAACCAGATACAAAGGGAGACACAAACTACTAGGGAGACTACGACTCGAGCCTAGAAGTTGTCATGCATCATTGCCTTATGTTAAGGTTTCTACTAACTTGCACAGGAAGCAAGCTAACCTAAACATGACTTGCACAGGAAGCAAGCCAAACTAAACCTAACTTGCACAGGAAGCAAGCTAAACTAAAAAAGCACAAACACACAGGCACAAATAGCACACACTATATGCAATCAGTTGGCTCAATCAAGGTTAGGTTTTAGTCGAGGGGTCATATCAACCTCGACAAACAAACCACTGTAACAGGGTGATGTTAGCTCTTAACCCTAACATTGAGAGTTAGGGTGGAGCAGATGAAATAGGAAGTGAGGGGTGTGCCTCACAGCTCTTATCCCTGGCCTGGGAGAGCTTCAGACAAATGAAGGTGTGGGAGTTCAGAAAGTTGGAACTCTTCTATCCACATGACTGACACAACAAAGATCTTGGGCTATTATCCACAATGCATCAACACAAGGTGTGTGAGCAAAGTGGATGACACACTGAGTAGCAGGAGATGGACTACACATCTCTTGTATCGGCCAATGCCTCTTCACTTAGGAGGTCTTTGGTATTTATAGGGGATAAAGATAAACAAACACAAGCATTGCCTCTTAAGGAGGACTTCAGACAGGTGCCTGACCAAATAACAAGCCAGGTCTTCCAGACTACATGGAGAAGAGATGTTATACCTCAATGCTCAAGCTATCAAGCAAAGAAAAAGCAAGTTCACAAAGGAACTATAGCAACTAAGGTACCTGAAAACAATCCAACTCAGTCAATACACCACTCAAACAAAAGTCAAATAGACAATCCAATAGTCAACTGTACATAAACAGACAGACAAGCATCAATGCACAAAGGTGCAAGCCACAAGGCATAAGCACAAGTCTCAAAGCTTACAAAACAATCCAAGGTTAGTCATCAACCAGCAATGGATCAACTCCAATTGAGTGAACATCATCAAGTATGGCAATTGTGCTTTTAACCTGAAACAAAGCTCAAATGTAAGAGGCAAATCACTAGGACAAGGCCTAGGGTCAAAGATGGAGCAATAAACCAAAACAGAACATGAAAATCGACAATAATCAAGCTTAATCAAATAAGAACAAAGTCCAAGTGGTCTCATATCCATAACATCAACCAAAATCATTTCATAAAGCATTTAGTGCAAAGCATGCAAATTCAAAGCTCATAGAGGCAAACAGAATGATCCAATTCACATCAACTCAAAAACAATTCAATAAATCCCAATAAAAATCATGGCTAAACAGCATTCATCACATGATCATCACACCAAAATTCAAGTCATTTGGATAAGTGGAAGCATGTAAAATAAATTCCCTAAGGCAAGGCAAGGCAAAACAAGCTCAAAGGAAGCACAAATTCATGCATCAACTTCACACAAGCATAAAACAGAATCCACAAATGATAAATGCATCCAATCAAAGCCACAATACACTTCAAAGTGTCCAGAACACATGTGCAAAATTTCAAGCTCATAGTATAAACATCAAGAATTTCACAAATCATCTAAGATCAACACTCAACAAAAGTCCAAACATGACTAACCAGCAAAGAAAATCTCAAACAAATTGGAAATGCATCCAAAAATTCCATAAAAATTCATGATCAAACTTAACATCCAGAAGAATCAACATGCATAAAATCAGATTAATTGGCATTCAATAGGCATGGTAAAGAAAATCAACATGTTGGACAAGAAATGGTGTGACACACATTGTCATACCTATATTGATCAGATCATATCTCAACAGCCAAGCATGTTAAAAATACAAACTCAAAGCCAAAAGATCAATCAAAGTGTCTAGATTAAGCCTGTAAATTTTCAGCTTCATTGGATCAACCATCATTATTTCATGAAGGAAAAGGCAAGCAAGGTGCAAGATATGACATGCCAGCATAAACCCTAGGCCAAAAACATTCTCAACCGTGCACAAATCCTGGAAAAATATTCATAAAATAGAGGACATCATGATGAACATTGTGCCAAAAACCTCACAGCAATTGGACAATTATTCAAGGAGATATGGATTTTTGAATGTAAGGAAAAAATAAAAAACATAAAATGGCATGGTATGAACATGTGAAGTACAAAGGACTAAAATGCAAGGCAAATATATGGAAATGCACTCGCTCAGTATCGAACTGAGGAGGAATTTGAATCCAAGCGCGCGCCCAATGAAACTCACCGTTTCATTAAAGGTGATGTGGCAGCGCAAACCAATATGGGCCAATCATTCAGCCATGCAATATCCATGCAACCAATACATGATGATAAACACCAAAAACCATGCAAACACGCGCTTAGGAGATCAAAACAGGTTATGGAAAAGAAAACCTAGGGTTCATGCAACATTCATACGTTCTTCATCATCAAGAACATTCATGTCCAGAAATTGCCAAGACCTATACCACTAGATTCGTCTTCTAACGTACATTAACAATCTAAGCTCACTTTGCCCTAATTCTCACTAACAAGCATGAATCGAGCAGAATAAAGTTTCCACATCAATCTTAAAATCCACATAACTTTCTTATTTCTCAATGAAAATTATCGAAACAAAGCTTAGCATGTTCAGCATGGAAAGATCTATCAAAATCACATAAACATTTCAAGAATTTCAAGATTCGAATTCCAACCTTCAAAGAGATGCAGAATCGGATTTGCAGTTTTCAGGCCTTGTGATGTTGAAACAGTTGCTCTCCAATGCTCCAGTAGATGAATGGATGAAGGAATGTTGCTCAGTTGTGCTTAATGCAGCTCAAATCCTCACTTGCCATTGATGAAGCTTGCTTTGACAGATCCAAAATGTGCACGAAATCCTTGAAATATTGCCTCAACCTTGTTCAAAAATGCTTGTGGAGGATGATTTGATCAAGAACCAAGCAATGTTTGTGAAGAAATTCGCAGGAAAAGTGAGAGCAAAAGTTTGAAGAGATTTTGCAAAATAGATCTAGATCTGAGATTTTGATCTGTTAATGCTGAAATCTATTAGGGTTTCACTTATATATCATCTGTTAATCAAGTTCTTAATCATGTTCAGCCATGTGGTAAGTGGAATTAGTGAAAACAAGTGTTTATGCAAAATTGATATTTCCACCTCTATGCATGGTATGAATGGAACAGTACACGAAATTAGGCCTAAATCCACTCAAAATTCTGTTGGTAAGCCAATGGAAATGTTGCCAAGTGTAAACAATGCATTATTTTAAGATTTGAAAATTCCATCCAAAAAATCAAGTGAAAAATCAAAAAAATATGTGATGAGAATGCATGGCTTGTGATGCATGATTTGGATAGTGTATGTTAAGACATGAATGTACAAAAAAGAACCACTCCATTTGGCCTTTTGGTGTGAAAGTTATGCACTTGTGAAGTTCAAATTGACTTGGCAATGATTGATCCATATCTTTTCAACCACACATGAGAAATTCATGTTCTTGGACTTTTTGGAAATGGGAGAGCAAGATCTTCAACTATAATGTTGGAAATGGGACAAAATCCATGATTTCATGCACAGTTGACTTTGGTTGACTTTCTAGGGTTTCAGATGAATTTCAGCTTGACTGTTGAGCTTTGATCATCCAATCTTTGGCCAAACCACTTCAAAATGATCCCTAGGTCATGTGACCTCAATGAACCAACCCTAGGGCTTTGCTTCAATAGGAAATGCACTTGCTTGCTTGCACAACTGGATCTCCTGACCAGTCTTGACTGATGACTTGCACTTGGGCAAAGGACAATGCAATGCTATGCAGTGGACAATGCAATGCTAATGACCTAAAATGAAAATGTATGTACAAAATGGGAGGTGCAAATTTGAGGTGCTACAGGTTGCATACTTGACAGTCAACTTCCCAGCAAGAAGGTGCTTTTTAACAGGCCAACCTTTCACCTGCCTAGCTGTAATCTCTCTACAAACCTCATTGTCTGTAACTTCTAATTCACCTGCACCCTCATTATCTCTGCCTAGAAAATTATTAATAATAGTAGGAGAAAATGTTATACACTTACCCCTCACATACACCTTGCAGAATTCCTTGCTATTCTTATCAGAAATGTCCTCAGGAATATTAACAATAAATTCCTTAACTAAACATTCATAGCATTGAGAGAACCCAACAACAATCTTCAACAGCCCGACAGCTTTTATCAGGTCCATGACCTCCTTGACATCAACAACATCTTTTCCCAACTCCCTTTCAACAGCTACCCTTCTCTGAATCACAAATTTCCACTTCGCAGCTCCATCCTCAAGATGGAAGGAGATGTTATCCAAATGAACAACAGGGACTTTACCAAGAGACTTCCTAACAGTGGTTTTCTTCACAAGAGATATGTCAGGGACATCTTCCTCAACATCCTCTTCATACTCAGAATCATCTATGACCTTCCTATTCTTCACTTCAACCTTGCTCCAAGATTTGGAGGGACCAATACCAACAGTCTTCTTAGCTTTCCTAACTGACATAAGTTCAGCCATAGATCTTCCTTTGCGAGTCTTCATGCGTGTATCCACACTTGCCTTTAGGTGATGAAGTAAGCTTTCCTCTTGATCATCAGAGCTACCATCATCTAGATCAATCACAACATTTGCATCATCATGCTTCTCAGAGTAGGAAGGATTGGCAGTTTTAGATGCCACAAATTTTCCTTTTTCAGACACGGTTTTCCGTAGAGAGCACAACCCTTCATTAACCTAGTCCTTCTCAGAACTAGAGGAATCGTCATCCTTACCACTATGTTGTTCAACCTCAGGAGAGGGGTACATTTGAGAAAGGGGAGTAGAAACTCCCTTCACAGAGTGTCCTTCATTAAGGATTCTAGTGACTAGGTCTCTTATAACACGATCAGTGTGGTGTTTGTCTTCCTTAGAATTAGTGGCAGGAGTTGAACCAGAAGGAATACTAGAGGAGTTACCTTGATTGGAGCATGCAGAAGCTGAGGCATCAATGGGTTGGTTCAAATCAATGGCCTTGCAGGGAATAACAGAGAGAGGAACAACATCCAAAATCTCATCATCGGGAATGCCCATGGGAGGAGCACTAACCTTTTGAGTAGACTTAGTATTTTTAGAAGCAGATGTATCTTGATGTTGTGACATTTTGGAGTTTTTATGGAAAAGGTACAGTTGCCCTAGCAGAGGTTTATGAAGAAGGAGCAGGAAGATGGAAGTGTTGGAGTAGGTAGTGAGGTTATGGGGGTAGCGTGTGAAGACAAAATAGATGGTATTTCCAAAACAAGGTGATGATTTACCATAATGGGGGCACTTTATTTTAGCCACATAGACACTAATTTGCTTACTTTTTCCACTCCATATTAATTTCTACAAGTCTTCATAAATGCAAATCCCTAATTTTCTTCTCAGGACTTCAAACTGATTTGCATCCAAAGACTTTGTAAAAATATCAGCTAACTGCATCTCAATAGCAACATGCTCTAAGACTACAGTCTTATCCTCCATAAGTTCTCTAATAAAATGGTGACGTATATCAATATTTTTGGTCATGCTGTACTGAATAGGATTCTTTAAGATGTTTATGGCACTCAGGTTGTCACAGTACAATGTCATGACATCTGGTGAGACATTGTATTCAGTCAGTATTTGTTTCATCCACACAAGTTGAGAACAACTACTTCCAACTTCTATGTATTCAAATTCAGCAGTAGACAGAGAAACACAATTTTGCTTCTTACTAAACCATGATATTAAATTGTTCCCCAAGAAGAAGCATCCTCCTTATGTGCTTTTCCTATCATCAACACTTCCAGCCCAATCAACATCACAATATCCAGACAACACAAATTCAGATCCATGAGTGTATAGCATCCCATAGTCACAAGTTCCATTGAAATATTTCAGGATCCTTTTCACTTAGTTTATATGGCTCACCTTTGGTTCAGATTGATATCTAGCACATACACCTACAGCAAAAGCAATGTCAGGTCTGCTTGCTGTAAGATATAGCAGACTCCCTATCATGCTTTTGTAGAGACTTTGATCCACACTGACACCATTTTCATCTTTAGAAACTTTCAGATGAGTAGGAGCAGGTGTCCTCTTGTGGCTTGCATTCTCCATCCCAAACTTCTTAATAATATTCTTGGCATATTTACTTTGAGATAGAAAGATAGAATCTTCCATCTGCTTGACTTGCAGGCCAAGAAAATAGGTTAGTTCTCCAACAAGGCTCATTTCAAATTCAGACTGCATTTGCTCAGCAAAATGTTGAACCATTTTACTTGACATCCCACCAAACACAATATAATCCACATAGATCTGAGCAACCATGATCTTTCCTCCTTCATCTTTGACAAATAAAGTCTTATCAATGTCTCCCTTTTTGTATCCATTGTCATGAGAAACACTGTGAGTCTCTCATACCAAGCTCTAGGAGCTTGTTTCAACCCATAAAGAGCTTTCCTCAACTTATTCACATGCTTTGGAAGATTTGGGTTTGTGAATCCCTTCGGTTGTTCAACATATACTTCCTCATTCAAGTAGCCATTTAAGAAGTCACTTTTCACATCCATTTGGAACAGTTTAAACTTCAGAATACATGTCACTCCTAGCAATAATCTAGGACTCCATGCGAGCTATAAGGGAAAATGTTTCATCAAAGTCAACTCCTTCAACTTGAGTGTATCCTTGTGCTACCAATATTGCTTTATTTCTAGTAACCACACCTTTTTCATCAGATTTATTCTTGTAAACCCACTTCGTTCCAATAAAATTTATTCCTTCAGGTCTTGGAACCAATTGCCATACTTCATTTCTCTTGAATTGGCCTAACACTTCTTGCATGGCATTGATCCAGAATTCATCAGTTAAGGCTTCTCTAACATTCTTAGGCTCAATCTTGGACACAAAACAGGCATGTGAGATCACTTCCCTTGATCTAGTGGTGACCCCTTTATTTGGGTCTCCTATAATGAGATCTTTAGGATGATCCTTCTGAATTCTGATAGAGGGTCCCTTATTTACTTGATCAACTTCAGGTTCAACTTGAGTGGACTCACTTTCACTACTTTTTTCCAGGAGTTTAGTTGGGGCATCATTCAGAAATGTTTCAACATCGTCTTTGACATCAGTCTCTTGATCATCAACAACAACATTGATAGATTCCATCATAACTTTTGTTCTAGAATTAAAAACTCTAAAGGCCCTACTGTTTGTTGAGTAGCCCAAAAATATTCCTTCATCACTCTTGGGGTCCATTTTCCTTCTTTGTTCACGATCAGTCAGGATATAGCATTTACTACCAAACACATGGAAGTATTTGACAGTAGGTCTTCTTCCCTTCCAGACTTCATATAAAGTGGTTGAGGTCCCTTTTCTCAAGGTTACTCTGTTGTGAACATAACAGGCCGTGTTCATAGCTTCGGCCCAGAAGTGGTAAGGCAACTTCTTAGCATGAATCATAGCTCTAGCAGATTCTTGGAGAGTTCTATTTTTCCTTTCCACCACACCGTTTTGCTAAGGGGTAACAGGAGAAGAGAACTCATGAACAATCCCTTCAGATGAACAGAATTCAGTAAATTTACTGTTCTCAAATTCTTTCCCATGATCACTTCTGATTCTGATAACATGACTCTCTCTTTCTCTTTTAAGTCTTTGGCAAAGGTCTTTGAACACATCAAACACATCAGATTTTTCCCTTATAAAATTCACCCAGGTGTATCTGGAGAAGTCGTCCACCACAACATAAGCATACCTTTTCCCACCAAGACTTTCCACCTGCATATGTCCCATCAAGTTCATGTGGAGAAGTTCCAGCATTTTAGATGTGGTGTCATGTTTGATCTTCTTATGTGACATCTTTGTCTGCTTTCAGATCTGACATTCACCACATACTCTTCCTTCTCCAATCTTTAATTTTGGGATTCCTCTAACAGCTTCAATAGATATGATCCTCTTCATTCCTTTAAGATGCAGATGACCCAGTTTTTGATGTCATAGTTTCACTTCTTCTTCTTTAGCTAGAGCACATATTGATGAATGGCTAGTTTCTTGAGGAATCCACATATAGCAGTTGTCCTTAAATCTAACCCCTCTCATGATCACCTCATTTTTTGCATTAGTAATCAGGAATTCAGTTTTTGTGAAGTTCACATTTAGACCTTGATCGCATAGTTGACCGATGTTGATCAGGTTTGCAGTCAATCCTTTAACAAGCAGCACATTATCAAGGTTAGGAATTCCAGGGCAATTCAGCTTTCCAATCCCCTTGATTTCACCCTTTTCTCCATCACCAAAAGTTACATAGTTGGTGACATGAGATTGAAGGTCAACCAACAAGTTTTTGCTTTCAGTCATGTGTCTGGAGCATTCACTGTCAAAGTACCAACCTTCTCTGAAACTCTGAAGGAAGTGTGAGCTATCAAATCAGTAGCACCAGCCCTAGAAACCCATTGTTTTCTGTTAGCAGTGATGTGTTGTTTGGGTTTAGGTTGATGGGTAAGACTAGGATAACCATACAGCCTAAAGCAGAATGGTTTTATGTGATCAAATTTCCCACAGTAATGACATCTCCATCTTTGGTGTTTTCCTTTATGTTGTCTTTCCTTGTGATGTTGAGACACTTGATGTGACATCTTTTGTTTGCTACCAGTGGGACTACAATTAGGAGAGGATTCTTTGAACCCAAGGCCAGTCATGGCTCCTGCCGTCTTTTCAGCCTGGAGAATTTTGTCTAAGGTGTCAGAAACATTGTTTAGCATTCTGACATACATCCTCATCTCATCCAGTTTGGAATTCAGGAACACGACTTTGATCTTCAACTTAGAAATGGTTTCTAAGTGTTCTATCTTCTCATCCTCTAGTTGGGTTATCAGTTTCTTCTGATTCTCCACTTGTTGACACACTTCTTCACTTCTGAAACACAAGTTCTTGTAAGAAGTATCTAATTCATCAAAGGTTAATTCATCATCACTGGAGTCTTCATCAGGATCCCATCTCCCAGTCAAGACAATCACAAGATTGGCAGATTCTCCTTTTGTTTCACTTTCAGAATTATCATCAGACCAAGTAGCAGCAAGACTCTTCTTCTGTTTCTTGAGATAGGTCCCACATTCATCTCTAATGTGACCATACCCTTCACATTCATGGCACTGAATTCCTTTGCCCATTTTGGATTTTTCCTTAGATTTTGTTCTTCTTCCAGCATCATTGGGCCTACTGATGTCAAATGAGTTGTTCTTGACATTAGACTTTGACCTCACATCCATCCTCTTCAAGATTTTGTTGAATTGTCTTCCAAGTAACGCTAAATCATTTTCCATACCTTCATCAGTATCCTGACTACTTTCTTCCTTTTTATCTTTAGTGTTTGACACAAAGGCTATGCTTTTGACTTTCTTTTCAGATCCATCCTCATTCCCAACTCGAATGTTTGGAGGGATCCAATTAGCTCATCCACTATCATCTTGCAGATATCTTAAGATTCTCCTATGGCTATCACTTTCATGGCAAATCTCTTGGGAAGTGATTTGAGAATTTTCCTCACAAGCTTTTCATCGGACATCTTCTTACCCAGGGCTCCTAAGGCATTAGCAATTTCAAGGATATTCATATGGAAGTCATGAATACTATCATCTTATTTCATCCTCAAATTCTCAAACTTAATAGTAAGCAACTGCAATCTAGACATCTTCACTCTAGAGGTACTTTCATGAGTGGTTTTGAGAATATTCCAAGCATCTTTAGCCACCTCACAATTGTTCACCAGTCTGAAGATGTTCTTATCAACCCCATTGAATATAACATTCAATGCTTTATAGTTTCCAAGAGCTAGTTCATCCTCCTCCTTGGTCCATTCTTCCTCAGGCTTCTTATCAGTTGTAACTTGCCAATCCTTCATAGTGAATGGATGTTCCCAACTTGTTAGAACAACCTTCCAACCCTTATTATCCAACGATTTCAAGAAGGCTACCATATGAGGTTTCAA
Source organism: Lathyrus oleraceus (assembly GCF_024323335.1). Lineage (NCBI taxonomy): Eukaryota > Viridiplantae > Streptophyta > Magnoliopsida > Fabales > Fabaceae > Lathyrus > Lathyrus oleraceus. Next base: position 354,814,073 of record NC_066582.1, on the reverse strand, counting down.
ATAGTCATAGTTAGATCCATCCAGAATTGGTGGTCTATGTACAGATCCTCCGTCTCTATCCATAGTACCAGAAAGTAACATCCCAAGATCTCACCCAGAACCAGAGCAAGATGGCTGCTCTGATACCAATTGAAATTCTGGTATCAGATATGAGATGTCGAAGGTAATGTCATGACACTAATATCTGAACAACAAGTGAAATATAAACAGGATAAAAATAAAGAAACAATTGAAAAAGAGACACAAGTAATTGTTAACCCAGTTCGGTGCAAACACACCTATGTCTGGGGGCTACCAAGCCAGGAAGGAAATCCACTAAACAGAATTAGTTCAAAGACTCTCAGTAAACAACTTCAAGTTACAGTCTTTTCACCTAATCTCTACCCGTGTGACTTCTATCTAAGAACTCTTAGATATGAGATCCTACTCACTCCCCCTCAATCACAACAGTGATACTATAACAAATACTACAAAGAAAGAAGACACACTTTAAGAACACATACTTGATCTTTCTTAAAAGCTTCAATCAAGTAAACAAATACACTCGTACTTCAAAGCTTATAGTGGACAAATTACAACTCAAAAGTCAACCCAATTCACACATCAATAAGATAAATGAATGGCTCACAATTCATAAACGTACATTAGGCTAAAACCCTAATACTCACTCACTTCAATGTTTGTATTTTCTTCTCTCTAATCACACAGGGTTTACATGGTCTTTAAATAGAAGCTTTCTGAATGGGCATGGGCAACATGTAAACCTAATCTTATTTAACGCGTATTCCCTAGGCATTAGTAACAAATCATTCCTCTTTGGGAAACATAATATTTTGCCTTTAAATAGAATTACTCCTTGAGTAACGCATGCAATCTCCACATAAGCACACAAAGACTTGCATGAAAAGCGCAACAACAAAACACATAACATTCAGACTGAATATTCTGTATGCACATGTCTTAACATCGGGTCTGACATCTTGAATAAATCATGCACAACCATATTAAACAACCTGTAGGAAGCTGATATCATATGTCAAGACACCACGCATGACATCTAGTGATAACACTAAGTTTTACCAAAATTGATGCCAATACATAGAACCAACAAGGAACAAGAGGGATAATGTCTACATCTTCTCCCGGGTCTAAGAATCTCATAGGTATTGGATCTTATTGTACTTCTGATGAAAAAGTCCTCCTTTTCTGATTAGGGGTGGAGGTTTCTTTTTCAGAGGATGAAGTTCGGGTTATTCTTAAGGCTTGCTCGCCATCGGAGAAGGAGACTACACCTGTCTGATTCAATCCTCATTCCCCATACTTCTAATTCTATCTTCCTTTCATCAAAGATATGAGAGTTTTTTTTCCCGCTTTCCCCCTTTTCCATATAGGTCTTAAGGGTCCTCAATTTTGCACTCTCCCAGCTATTTAATAATAGTTAGGGTTATATTAGTGCTTTCGAGATGGTCTATGAGGAATGGGTCGTTACTCTGACTGTGGGAGTCTTTTTCTCCTTCTACACCACCAAACTGACAAAGGGTATGTGGGTATCTTTGATTAGTTAGCCAGGGAGAGCCCTCTTTTCATCCCACTCGAATCACTCCAAATATTGGAGGAGAATATGGCGGAAGTAAACACCAAGGCCAAAGAAATATCCGCTGAGACGGAATCCTTGTAAGAATCTTTGGAGGTCGCCCTCCTTCTTCAAAAGGAGTTAGAGAAGGCGATATTGGATCCCATCAATGAGGTTGTATCTACTTTAAGCATCTATTTTGAGCACTCCAAGGAGCAGATCCTCTTCCTCTATCCCAATCTGGACTTCTGACAAATTAATTTTCTCAAAGTCTTATGTGGTGGTCAGCTGATGGATGAGGAGACATTGGCCTCCTCGAAGCTTGAAAGTCCCACCCTCATTGGGAACACCCAAGAAAAGGACAGGACGAAGAATGGCGGTGAGTCTGGACTCCCTCAGCCAGAGAATGATATTAAGAAAGAGATCACTCATGAGGAATATTGATGGTTTGGTTATTTCTTAGACCCTAATGGCTTTGTATTTCTTTTCCCTTCAAGGAGTTTTTGGTTGTACTTATTTGCCCCTTCGGGGGCTTGTATAATTGTAACAAAATAGTGCCCCTTAGAGGAGCCTTTTATTTTAACTAACTTTGTTATCCTTTTCTATAATTATCCATGAGTGATTAACCTTTTAGCCTTTGGTTAAGGGTGTCTGTTATCACCGCCCTCTTACAATAATTTGACTTCTTACAAGGGGACTTAACAAGGATCTCATTTTAGAGATCTAACATTTTAGTTATCGATATGGGCGGTAAAGATCTCACTTAAGGATCCAACTATTATGATCGCCTATATGGGCGGTAAGGATCCCACTTAAGGACCCATCTATTTTGATCGCCTTTATGGGTGACAAGGATCCCATATAATGACCCAACTATTATGATCACCTCTATGGGTGGAAAGGATCCCACTTAAGGATCCATCGATTTTGATCGCCTCTTTGGGTGGAAAGGATCCCACTTAAGGATCCAACAATTTTGGTCGCCTTTTTGGGCAGCAAGGATCCCATTTAAGGATCCATTAATTTTGATCATCTCCATGGGCGAAAAAGATCCTGTTAAAGGATCCTGGGAAATTGATCGCCTCTATGGGCGGTAAGGATATCATTTAAATACCCAACTACTTTGATCACCTATATGGGTGACAAGGATCCCACTTAAGGATCCAACTATTTTGATCGCCTCAATTGGAAACAAGGATCCTAGTTAAGGATCCAATGATTTTTATCGCCTCTATAGGTATCAAGGATCCCACTTAAGGATCCAACAATTTTTATCGCCTCTATGGGTAACAAGGATCTCACTTAAGGATCTTGTATGTTAATCACCTTCATAAATATAAGTGGACAAGGCAGCGCCTAATTGGTTAAAAGTTGGTTGCCCTATAATCAAATTGTAGGAAGAAGGTGCATCAATAACCAAATACCTAACCTTTATTTCTTTGACTTGATCCTGCTCTCTGAAAGTGATCTTCAAGGGAATGTAACCTTTTACTTGTATCTGTTCACTAGAGAGTCCAACCAACAATCCTTTAAAATGCTTCAAGTCTTATGGTTCAAGGAAAAGTCTTTCAAACGCCTCTCAGTACATAATTCCTGTAGAAGTCCTTTAGTCAATGGGAATTATTTTAATCTCATATTCATCGTATTTGATGGTGATAACTATGGGGTCATCATTATGAAGGTGGATGCCAACTGCATCTTTCTTAGAGAAGGCGATCATGGCGTCAGGCGCTTGGGATTCGCCTTTAGTCTTGACTTCAGGAAGGTCTTCTATACTCATGATTTATTGAGCATACCTTCTATGTATGGAGATGGTCTTCTTTCCTCTAGAGAATCCTCCTTCTATGGTGTTGAGTGTGTGGCACCTAATTTTTCCTTGTGACACCTATTTTTCTTTGTTAGGCATGGGGATTCCTATGTCATCTTACCCTCGCAGGTTAGATTTCTCTGATGCTTGGGAGGAGTCTCCCTTCACATATTTCCCGAGGTTCCCCTCCTAGTCTCGTGATTTCATTTTCGATTTGCATATTCCCGGTCCAGGACACATTACATCCACCTTTTGAGTAGATGGTGTAGGGATGTTGAAGAAGAATAGCGATCCAAAACGCAGCGGAAATTAAAAAATTTCTCCTTTAGTGATCCTTATGACTGGGCATGATGAGTGCTAGAATCATTACCTCTTGTGGTGATTTAAACCTTTAATGCAGATTTAAGGAGTGATGACGAACGTTGAATGTTGACAACGCCTCTACTCAGTCCATACGAATGGATTCCTTCAATCTCAGTGCTAGCTGCTACGAATGAAGGCTTTGAGTGTGTGAGAGAGAGAGAGAGAGAGAGAGAGAAAACGAAATTTCAACTGCATAAATGCTTCTGCACAAGGGTTCAATTTATAGAACCACTTTATGGGCTGCAAGCTAAAAAGCCCACTTAAGTGTATGTGGCTCATATCTTATGATATGCCAAAATCACTTAAGCGTGTGGTACCTTACCATATTTCGTATTCTACTTAAGTACACCGTACCTTACGATGTTCTACAATTCACTTAAGTGCACTGTACCTTACGGTGTTCCTTATTTACTCTATCTCTCATCAACCCGTCCTTTTGTGTGTGACCATGTAGGTTTTCGCGACATTAGCAATTATATTAAATCACGTATTTAACATAATAAACAGTGAGTAGTATCTAGCAACACATCACTGCTACCCAAGACACGAAAAATGTCATCTGATCTGACAAATCCTTTCGTGATAATACTTATGTGTATACTAACCCTTTTACCCCTATGTCTATATTGAACACAAGGCATAGACCGTGTCATCCTTGTCCAGTTCAACATTGGACCCATAGACATTTATCCTGTTATGCAGGATGGGCAAATTCCATCTAGGTCACTCATGTCCCTCACATGCTTCGTGGAGTACCCATCAATTGTCTTTATGGTCATCCAGTTATAGACAACGTTTGATCATCAATAAAGCACTCGACTCTACATCTAGGTTCCATAGTGGTTTCCGGTCGAAGGGTGGTATACACCACTATCACCATGAGAATAACTTATGACACTTTGCATAACATTCTATATAGTATTCTCATAGTGGGTCAATCCAGTATAAATATTACTCTTGATATTCATACTTATATTTTAGACTTGATAACTCCTTATCCATGACCAATGAGATGTGATCATCAGTCTATATACATAATAGTCTTAATGCTTTAATGTTATCCTACTTTATAACAAGGCTCGACTACGGATACTTTAAGAATAATGTCCTTATGTTTAATGGGATCTCATGATTAAGTCACACTTGATACATTAAACAGACTAGCTATTCTAGGGACTTTATTAAACAAACATAATAAAGAAAAAGCCTTTTATTATTAATAAATAATTTGATATAAGCACCAAAAGTATTGGCCTCTACGTCTTACACCAACAATCTCCCACTAGCATTAGAGCCAATCAAGCATACCCCTAATGCCCATAGATCTAGTATGGTCGTCATGCTTTTGTTGCGCAAGAGGCTTTGTTAGTGGGTCAATAATATTGTCAAGTTTAGGTAGTCTGCATATTTTAACATCTCCTCTATCTATTATCTCTCGAATGGCATGATAACGCCTAAGTATGTGTTTGGATTGTTGGTGAGATCTAGGCTCCTTAGCTTGTGCGATAGCACCACTATTATCACAATAGAGATCAATGGGATCCACAATGCTAGGAACTATGCCAAGTTCACTAATGAACTTTTTGATCCAAACAAATTCCTTTGCTGCACTTGAGGTAACAATATACTCGACCTCGATTGTAGAATCAACAATTGTATCTTGCTTTGAACTTTTCCAGCTCACAGCGCCACCGTTTAGGCAAAACACATAACCAGATTGCGATCTAAAGTCATCCTTATCTATCTGGAAGCAATTATCGGTATATCCAATTACAACAAGCTCTTCCTGACCTCCATATGTCAAGAATGAGTCCTTAGTCCTTCTCAAATACTTAAGGATATTCTTGGCAGTTACCCAATGAACATCACCGGGATCAGATTGGTACCTACTCATTGCACTTAAAGTATATAGGACATCTGGTCGAGTACATAACATGGCATACATGATAAATCCTATTGCAGATGCATATGGAATCTTATTCATGTGATCCCTTTCTGCCTTAGTTGAAGGGGATTGTGTTTTTGATAGACACATGCCATGTTTCATAGGTATGAATCCTTTCTTGGAATCATGCATATTAAAGCGTCTCAACACTTTATCTATGTATGTACTCTGACTTAGGCCAAGCAGTTTTTGTGATCTATCTCTATAGATCATGATTCCTAATATATAGGCTGCTTCACCTAGGTCCTTCATAGAAAAGCATTTCCCCAACCAAGACTTTACTTATTGTAGGGTATGGACATCGTTTCCAATGAGTAATATGTCATCTACATATAATACCAGGAAGATGATCATGCTCCCACTAACCTTCTTGTAGACACAAGGATCATATTCATTCTTGATGAATCCATATTGTTTTACTGTTTCATCAAAATGAAGATTCCAGCTTCTAGAAGCTTGCTTTAATCCATAGATTGATCTTTGTAACTTACATATCTTTTGGGCTTCTTCTGGTATGTCAAATCCTTCAGGTTGTGTCATCTACACATCCTCAAGAATATTCCCATTAAGGAAATCAGTTGTGATATCCATATGCCATATTTCATAATCATGATATACAGCGATAGCAAGTAAAATCCGAACAGATTTAAGCATTGCAACTGGTGAAAAGGTTTCATCATAGTCAACCCCATGAATTTGTTTATATCCTCTTGCAACCGGTCTTGCCTTATAGGTATGTACCTTACCATCCATGTCTGTCTTCTTTTTAAAGACACACTTGCATCCTTTAGGGTTAACTCCTACAGGAGGCTCTACCAAGGTCCAAATCTAGTTTGTGTACATGGAATCCATTTCAGATTTCATGGCTTCTAGCCACTTCTCAGACTCGGGACCAATTATGGTGTCTTTGCAAGACACGGGTTCATCTTGATCCATGAGTAATACATCACCTTGATCAGTTATGAGATATCCATATCTCTCAGGTAGGTGATGTATCCTGCCTGACCTACGCTGGTCTTGTTCTACTTGATCAGGTTGCTCTTCCATAACTACTTGTGTTTCCTGCTCTAATTCCTCCATAGGTGTATCAATGCTTTGTGATTCTTGAATTTCTTCAAGCTCTACTTTCCTCCCACCGATTCCTATGGAAATAAAATCCTTTTCTAGGAAAACTCTAGTTCGAGTGACAAACATTTTTCCCTCTGAAGGATTGTAGAAGTAATGCCCTCTTGTTTCTTTAGGATACCCCACAAATAAGCATTTGTCAGATTTGGGCTCAAGCTTAGTTGAAATTTGTCATTTCACATAAACTTCACAACCCCAAATCTTCATGTAAGACATATGTGGTTTCTTACCACTTCATGTCTCATATGGTGTCTTCTCAACCTTTTTGGATGGAACACGGCTAAGTGTATAAGCTGTTGTCAATAGTGGATGTCCCCAAATGGAGTTTAGAAGATCGACGTGACTCATCATGGATCGGACCATGTCTAACAAGGTTAAATTTCTTCTCTCAGATACACCGTTCCATTGGGGTGTTCCAAGAGGAGTAAGTTGGGATATAATCCCACACTCTTTCAGATGGTCATCAAACTCTAGGCTTAAATACTCACCACCTCGATCTGATCAAAGAGTTTTAATATTCTTACCTATTTGGTTTTGTACTTTATTCTTGAATTCCTTAAACTTTTCAAAGGACTTTGATTTGTGTTTCATTAAATACAGATAACCATATCTACTGAAATCATCAGTAAATATGATGAAGTATTGAAAACCTCCTCTGGTTGGTACGTTCAATGGTCCACATACATCAGTGTGTATGAGGGCCAAAAGATCATTAGCTCTTTCACCTTTTTGTGTGAATGGAGACTTTGTCATCTTTCCAATTAAACCAGATCTGCATGTCTCATATGATTTATAATCAAAAGAGTCCAACAACCCATCTTTATGGAGTTTGGAAATGCGTTTCTCATTTATGTGGCCTAATCGACAATGCCAAAGGTAAGTTGGATTTAACTCATTAGGTTTCATCCTTTTAGTATTAATGTTATAAATATGCATTTCAAGATCAAGGACATATAGTCCATTGTTCATTTGTGCAGTAGCATAAAATATATCATTTAAATAAATGGAGCAACAACTGTTCTTTATTATAAATGAAAAACCAAACTTGTCCAAACAAGAAACAGAAATAATATTCCTGCTAATTGCAGGTACATAATAACAGTTCTCTAACTGAATTGTTAAACCACTAGGTAAAGTCAATACATAAGTTCCTCCGGCTAAAGCAACAACCTTTGCTCCATTGCCAACTCGTAGGTCAACTTAACGTTTTGCCAAATCTCTACTCCTTTTTAGCCCCTACACATTGGTACAAATGTGAGAACCGCATCCAATATCTAATACCCATGATGCAGAAGTAGATAAATTAATTTCTATAACAAAATTACCTGAAGTTAAAGTCTCTACTTCATCCTTCTTATCTTCCAGGTACTTTGGGAAGTTTCTCTTCCAGTGTCCGGTCTTACAGCAATGGAAGCAGGTGCCTTCCTTTGCTATACCTCCACTAGGATTCAAAACAGAAGCAGTGGGTTTGGGTTTGGCAACTTCCTTGCCTTTCCATTTATCACCCTTCTTGGTGGGTCTTTTGTTCTGTCTTTTTCCATTTCTGATCATCAGAATGGACTTCCCTTTTGACTTCAGATTCTGCTCAGCAGTTCTTAACATGGCTAGCAGTTCAGGAAGAGATTTTTCCATATCATTCATATTGAAATTAAGGAAAAATTGACTGAATCTATCTGGAAGATTGCAAGATCAGATCAGTCGCAAGTTCCTTTCTAAGGGGAAACCCAACCTCTCAAGGTTCTCCACATACCCAATCATCTTGAGCACATGCGGACCTACAGGGGCACCCTCAGCTAACTTGCCTTGAGAAAGGGCTTTTGAAACTTCAAACCTTTCATGCCTTGCCTCCTCTTGATAGAGCATTTTTAGATGTTCGGTCATATCGAACGCTGCCATGTTCTCATGTTTCTTTTGCAACTCTGAGTTCATGGTAGCTAGCATGAGGCAAGCAGTTTCATTGGCATCATCGACATGCTTCTTATAAGCATCTCTTTCTGCCTTAGGTGCAGAACTACGAGGTTCCTCTTCAGGAACAGGTTTCTCCAAGACATACAACTTTCTATCATGTTTGAGGACAATCCTCAGATTTCGGTGCCAATCCAAAAAAATTGTCCCAGATAATTTTTTCTTATCAAGGATTTATCGCAAAATGTTGTTATAGGTGTTTGTTGTCATGGTAATCTACATGAAAATAATGAAAATATAAGTATCAATAACATATTTAATTAGGCCTTTAATTAAATATGCTCCCACTATTTTACTCAAAACAAATGACCCTCACCATTTGATTCGGAAAACCCCGTTGGAAGATTTTCTAGTGGGTTGAGATCCACATTTCACTTTTTTTTAAGTCCGCGTAGGCAATTACACAAAACTAGGTTATTTAAGTAGGAACTCCTTCCAATTGTATCTAATACAACTCTCGAATATTTTAGTTCGGTGAATAACTCCTTATTCCAATCCATCACATGGATTATTCCCAACTCTTGCTTCTAAACATATATAATCTTATTATAATTTGTTTAGTTAAGTTTGAACCATTTTTTTAGCAATTGGATATTACAATTATCCCATCGCACCTTACTAATATAGAATATGCACCTCGCGTAGGCGAAACCTATATTATTCGATACTAGTCTTGACGAGTGCTAAAAATTGGAAAGCATAAACTTAATATTTATTTTGAGGGAATTTGCAATTATTCTGATCTCACCAGCTTATTTATCATATAAATCGTCTCTCACATGCATCAATATACATTCACATGCATCAATATACATACAAAATGAAACAGTTATGGCCCCTAGCGCAATTGTTCTCCCAAGCCAATGAGAGAACCTAAGCTAACCTAATAATGATCTAAGCTTCTCCAAGCAAGATCTTCAAGGTTGTCCTTAGTTGATATTGTATTCTTCTCTTTCTTCATAACATTACATTACATAAAAGAAACTCGTTTTACATACGAGGGAGTGAGATGAGAAAAGAAGTTACATTAAGAGATTAAAAGAGAGGCATGACACATAGGTCATATTTTAAAAATCCAAAGCAGAATAAAGGAAAACTAAGGCCATAACCGATCACCACAAGACAATAATAATAAACACATTATTACTATTAATTTAAATTCTGTTAATTAAATAAACCAAATTAAATTTCGGTGACCGATCACACTACGCAGAGTTAGCTAGGGGTTCCGCTGCCTGTTCAGTGGACGAGGGTCAAGGGGGCAGTGCCCCGACGCAAAATTTTATTGAACAATTCATTTGAAATTAACATCGATTTTCGCATCAACACTTGATACTTTAAAGCGCAACTCTTGCACAGTCACAACCCTAATCGCATAACTCTTTGACAGCACAACCCTTGTACCGTCATGAACCCTAATGCACCAATTTCATACCATCAAACACATCTCAATTGTTAATTCAGTATGATTGATCAACATGTCATTGCTTCACCATACTTTCGTCGGATTCCGAAGCAAATGACCATTGATTGCTCAAAGGAAAACAACCATTAAGTTATTGAATGAACGAAAGAGAAACAATATATCATATATACCGTATTTTGCATCAGAATTACTTATATCATATACATAACTTGATTGATCTCAATTGTATAACCTATGGACGATCAATGTATCGCTGCTTCACTATACTAACGTCGGATTCCGAAGCATAGTCAACATCAATCATCCCAATCGTACACACATGATGCCAAATTTAATTACTCGTTTATTCTTTGATTCATTCTGTCTTTTAATCGTATTAATACAGAAAATTAACAACTATCAGATGCATGGTTTCGTAAGTGGCTTTGATGCCACTAAAGGAAAGTAGTGATCCAAAACGCAGCGGAAATTAAAAAATTTCTCCTTTAGTGATCCTTACGAAAGGGCATAATCAGTGATAGAATTGTTACCTCTTGTGGCGATTGAAACCTTCGATGCAGATCTAAGGAGTGATCACGAACGTTGAATGGTGACAACGCCTCTACTCAGTCCACACGAACGGGTTCCTTCAATCTCAATTCTAGCTGCTACAAATGAAGGCTTTGAGAGAGAGAGAGAGAGAGAGAGAGAGAGAGAGAAAAAATGAAATTTCAACTACACAAATGCTTCTACACAAGGGTTCTATTTATAGAACCACTTGTGTGGGCTGCAAGCTAAAAAACCCACTTAAGTGTATGTGACCCATATCTTATGATATGCCAAAACCACTTAAGTGCGTAGTACCTTACCATATTCCGTATTCTACTTAAATACACCGTATCTTACGTTGTTCTATAATTCACTTAAGTGTATCGTACCTTACGGTGTTCCTTATTTACTCTATCTCTCATCAATCCGTCCTTTTGTGTGTGACCCTATAGGTTTTCATGACATTAGAAATTATATTAAATCATGTATTTAACATGATAAACAATGAGCGGTATCTAGCAATACATCACTGCTACCTAATACACGAAAATGTCATGTGATCTGAAAAATCCTTTTGTGATAATACTTATGTGTATAATTACCCTTTTCCCCCTATGTCTATATTGAACATAAGGCATAGACTGTGTCATCCTTGTCCAGTTCAATATTAGGCTTGTAGACATTTATCTTATTACGCAGGATAGGCAAATTCCATATAGGTCACTCATGTCCCTCAGCATGCTTCGTGGAGTACGCAACAACTGTCTTTATGGTCATCCAGTTACGGACAATGTTTGATCAACAATAAAACACTCAACTCTACATCTAGGGTCCTTAGTGGTTTCAGGTCGAAGGGTGGTATACACAATTATCACCATGAGAATAACTTATGACACTTTGCATAACATTCTATATAGTATTCTCATAGCGGGTCAATCCAGTATAAATATTACTCTTTATATTCATACCTATGTTTAAGACTTGATAACTCCTTATCCATGATCCATGAGATGTGATCATCCGTCTATATACATAATAGTCTTAATGCTTTAATGTTATCCCACTTTACCATAAAGCTCGATTACGGATACTTTAAGAATAGTGTCCTTATGTTTAATGGGATATCATGATTAAGTCACACTTGATAAATTAAATGGACTAGCTATTCTAGGGACTTTATTAAACAAACATAATAAAGAAAAAGCCTTTTATTATTAATAAATAATTCGATACAAGCACCAAAAGTATTGGCCTCTAGGGCTTACACCAACAGTTATGCAGGTTAAGAACTTCGTGCCAGATCTACTCGGGGTGGGTGTTTAGGGGAGTGAAGTTCTCTGTCACCTTGCCTACCCTTTTGAACATGGTACTTTCATTTATGGGAGAGGTATAATTTCTCTTCCTTTGGTGGTACATACCCTCAACATTTGGAACATGCTCTTTGGTATCACGTACCTTCTTTTCAATGTTTCTCTCCTCGCCCTTCATGTAGCATTTTTCCCTGGTGACCACTTCCGCCAACAAGAATGATGGCTTCTAGGAGAGAGACTCGTTAAAGTATCCCGCATTGATTCTATTTTGGATCACCCTCACAAACATATGTTTTTTTAGTGGGGAGACCCTGATGGTGGCTTCATTAAACTAGGAAAGATAGTCCTTCAACAACTCTAAAGGACCATGGCATATGTTGAACAATATGGCCATGGACGTTTTCATGTGGCGGCTGACGATGATCTAGTGCACACGCTTCTTTATCAGCTTTTGATATATGGTAATGAACGCATGAGGTAAACCCATATACCATCAAAGTGCGGCGTCCTTGAAAGTGCCAAATAGTAGCTTGCACTTCAGAGAGTCATACGCTCCTATGATGGCCATCTGTGTGTTAATGGAGGTGACATGCTCGTATGGATCGCTGCACCCATCAAACTTGGCTAAGAAGGGAGACATGAACCCCCCGGGGATAGACGCCCCCATATCTTGTTTGAGAGTGGTTGGTGATCTAATAATTCAATTTCCTCCAGGGGAATGGAGTCTTGTCAGTGCTGTCTAATCTTGTGTACATCATTCTCCAGTGTTTGGTTATGGCAATGTAATTCATCCATGGCAGCAGGTATCTCTGCCAGGGCGTTGACATCATCGCCACTGCTGGTTACTTCTGGTGTATGGGATAAAGCTCTCTTGTTAACCATGAGCGAAAGTGGCTAGGTGTAGGAGTGAAGGGTAACAACCAATATGGTGATAGTAATGAAGAATATGTGGCTTATGTTAGTTTTATTGGGATGCAACTATACTGGTCAAAATATACATGTGTGCATGTTACCCCTGCAAAGGGCACAAATACTTAGAGGCCTCGGTAGGTTTCGTACCTTGGAAAAATAATACGACCTCATGGACTAATAGAGTAGCTACTGAACTTTATTTATCCTGAAAGAGGGAAAGAGAAAATATTGATAAAACCCCTAAAAGAAAGACAAAGGTATGGTCATCAAAACCAAATCAGGGTTCGGGAGTCGATTACGCAAGGGAAAGGTATTAGCACCCCTTTTGTCTGTTGTACTCAACGAGAACCGTTTAGTTAGTTTTGGTAAGTGAATGTTAGCATGATGTTAGTTTGAAATCTACTTCTTATTTAAGCGAGAAAAAAAGAAAAGAGAAACTTTTATAGATTTTTTTTATTAGTGTTCCTGACAAGATTTCAAAATCCTGCTCCTACGTATCTCTTGGTGCGATGGAGAACTCAAGGGTGCATAGTTTTGGGTAGAATTTTTTTTATTTGTTGGTCGATTTTAGCAAAATATATTTTGTCTCAATCGAAGGAAAAACATGTTTGCTACCCAAAACAGGCGAGGAATGGGTGTTTGCATCACATTGAATGGATTTCTACATATCAACATTCACGAGAAAACATAACTTATCTCAACTCACACGATTATAGATCAAGCATTGTTTTGCATCGTCTCGTGATAAAATATCTTTCGTTTGAAAAATGTTTTTGAAGATCGCACGACAGCGAGATTTTTTTTTAATGTGTTGGATTTCTTTTATATGAAAATTAGGTCTTTGCAAAACTAGAGTAAACATTTGAGCATAGGTGTGCACCAAGCGTACGTTTACTCGGAATTCACATGGATGTGCTTCCATTGTCCTTTTATTCCATGTTTGTTTAACATGTTTTTGATTTTAAAGACTAATAATAATTTTGAACCCGGTGTGCTTCGGACGCTCGAATACTAAGGGATGTAAGAGATGTGCATCTCTTGGTCCTTTGTCTTTCAATTTTTATAATGAATAGGTTTTTTTACATATCTGTAGCGGTAAAAATTTTAAGTTTAAGCTATTGATTAACTTAACTCGTAAAGCAAGACTCACCACCGCACTTTTATTATTTCTAAAGGAAAATGGGAAAAGTACGAACAAAACTCAAAGAAGTTTTTTAAAAAAAACCAATAAAAAGAGATAAGGGCCCGGGGGTTAGTTATGCAAAGGAAAAGTATGAGCACCCTAAACATCCATGGTACTCCATGGGAACCTCTTTGAAAATGTGTATATTTTAGTTTGAAAAAGGTGTTGTTTGCAAAAGATTAGAGAGATAGAGAAACAAGTTTTATTTTTATTTTTTGTGTTTGCCAAGACTTTTGAAGCCTCAACCTAGGTACCAACAAAATGCAATAGAGGATCAAAACCTCGTAGTTCGTGGTAAAAATATCAAAGATGTTTGTTTTGATTCATTTTTTAATGAA